>NC_056743.1:1277051376-1277223876 GCF_019279795.1 Protopterus annectens
CCCTCTTTCGTCTCTTCTATGCAAACGTCCAGAAAATCTATGGTGGTGTAGGAGGTATTCGCAGTGAACCTCAGGAATGTGGTTGTAGAGTGTAGGTACAAGACAAAATTATCCAATGAGCTGATGTCCCCATCCCACAAAATAAAAATATCATCTACAAAACGTGCATACATTCTGATGTAACCCTTCCATTCTTCATTACCTAAAATGGTAGATTGCTCCCAGTACGAGAGGACAATATTGGCATACGTGTTTGCACAGGGGGTGCCCATCGCAACCCCCTGCGCTCGTCTGTATACGGAGTTGACCCCCATGAAAACATTGTTTTCTAATACTAAGGTCAGCATCTCCTTAATGAGGTTTATCTTATCAACTAATACTCCTAGACCTTTTAAAAGCTCTCCCACAGAGGCTATACCATATTCATTGTTAATGACAGTGAATAGACTGTTGACATCCAAGGTCACCATCAAAAGCCTACCATCACTGTCTGCTTTTGTCACACCCCCCAAGATCTTCAAAAAGTGTCCCGTATCTACCAGGACATTATCCATTCGCTCAACATAAGGTCCGAGTGTAAATTCCAACCAAATGGAAATATTCACTGTGACCCAACCCCTACCAGACACTATAGGTCTTAGGGGTGGGTCTACTATGGACTTGTGTATCTTGGGCAACGCCTTAAAGATGGGTGTGACCAGCTTATCTATCCACAAAAACTTGAAAGTTTCTTCGGTGATCTGCATGTTATTGTGCAACAGCCCTAACCGGTGATGCACCCTGTCTATCACCTGTTTAACCCCCAAAGGATTAATCTCAACGTATGTGCTATCATTTGATAACATATCTGTTAACCTACTATTGTACCAAACGGTGTCTAATACCACAACAGCTCCTCCTTTGTCTGCCATCTTGATTGTCAGATCCCTATTATCACTCAAATGTTGTAAAGCTAATCTTTGTGCTAAAGTTAAATTATAATATTTACTAAAATCGCCCTCTTGAAAATACCTCATTAAATCTCGTTCACACCCATTCATCTGATGAAGGGTTGAATCCCGAAAGCGCGCATCTTGTGTTTTGTATTTTCAAGTTTTATTAAAAGTTTTAAGACATAGCAGTGTCCTGCTGCCTTTGCTTGGATTCCTTTGGTTTTGTTTTTGCTTGGCAGGACTTTAGCATAGTGCAGAACTTTCTTTTTGGTTTTAACTACAGAATGAACTGGCACCCTACCCAAGTACCATGTTCAATCATAGCCTCACCTCAGGCTTTGTACCCACTGAATGGCGCACCGCGACAGTTATCCCACTCCACAAAGGGGGAGCCACGATGGACCCCGGGAACTACCGCCTCATTAGCCTAACGAGCCTGGTCTGCAAGGCCATAGAACATATCATCATGGAACTCATAAACAAAGACATTGGTAATCTCCAAACTCTGGACCCTACTCAGTTTGGATTTGTAAAAGGCAGATCATGTCTCCTAAACCTAACTGACTTCTTTGAAGCAGTCACCAAAGCCATAGATGAGGGTAAAATGGTTCACACAGCTTATCTAGATCTTGCCAAGGCTTTCGACACCATCCCCCACTCTGGAATTATAGATAAGCTCACTAAACTAGGTATAAATCCCTATGTCACAAGATGGGTTGTCAACTGGCTCACAGACAGAACCCACACTGTGAAAGTAGCAGATTCCAAATCCGACATCAGACCAGTGACAAGTGGAGTACCACAGGGTTCAGTCCTGGGTCCTCTCCCATTTGTTATCTACTTCTCTGAAGTGCAGGCCAACACAGAAGGTCTTTGGCTAACAAAGTTTGCAGATGACTGCAAACTAGGAGCCATAATCGAAACTCCTAATGATGTGGACAAACTAGGGCCTCACTGAGACAGATACCTGGTGTCAAAGCCATGGCCTGAAGCTCAATGCCAAAAAGTGTATTGTCATCCCCTTTGGTAAAAACTCTGTACCCATGAACTACCACATAGCTGGTAGCCTGCTTAATGCCGAAAATGTGATGAAACCTTGGGACATAGGTGGACAGTAGTCTCTCCTTTGATAATCACATCACCACAGTGGTCAGGAAATCCTTCTACATGGCTCATCACATCACAAAAGGATTCTCATCCAGAAAAAAAAAAAAAAAAAGAGGTCATTGTTCCCCTCTACTCATCACTTATTAGACCCATTATAGAGTACAACACCCCTTTTGGTATTTACCTCACAAGACATCTACAACAACTGGAAAGACCACAGAAATACCTCCCAAAGAGGATTACTGGCCTCAAACAGATGCCCTATGCAGACAGTCTCAAAAAACTACAGCTTTACTCCATTGCATATCGCCTACTCAGGGGCGATCTCTGCCTAACATACAAAGCTATGTCAAACCCAGAGCTGTTGGACATGCTTCACTTAAAGAAATCCCAATCCCTCCGAGCTACATGCTCTAGGGACCTTAACCTTGTCACCACAATAAACAGAACATGCTGGAGGGATAGATTCCTGTCCCAGAGACTTCCCATACTCTGGAACAGACTACCTATCTATGTCAAACAGAGCTCCTCATTAGCACTCAAGAAAAATCTTGATGATTGGATGAGAAATGGAAAATTCACCCCGGGGATCCCTTCTGTGGCTCTGCTCGACAGGGGCACAGGAAAATTTTCTTGGGTGGTGAAAGCCAGGGTACATTTTTTGGCTAGGCTTGTATGGGCCCTAGGGCTGATAGCCTAGTACCTACCTATGAACCTATAAATGTACTTTTTGTAAATACACTGATGTATCCAATATATTTATACTACCAGACAATGGTAATCCTTATGTCTCCAAAGTTAAAGCCAATTGTGACACTAAAAACGTAGTTTATTTAGCAGTGTACAACTTGCTCAAAATTTTATATAGGAAAAACTAATAGGCGACTTAGGGAACGAAATAAAGACCATCATTATTATGCCAATAAGGGCTACAGTTATAGTGCCTTAGCTAAACATATACTAGAGAAAGGCACTAACCATTGGTTTAAGTTTATGGCAGTAGAAGTAATTTATGAAAATTTTAGGTTGGGTGATATAATTAATGTCACAGAAGGGAAATAATTCAGATGGATTCTTAAATTATCAGCACACAGAGGTGCACGTTTGAATGAATCAGTACCTCAAGCCAGTTCTGAAAGAAAGAAAGCTTCTTAAATAAGTACACTGCTATGCGTGTTGTGATGGCAATAGCCTTTTATGGTTTTTGTCTTAAAAGAAAGCTGCGCCTTTAAATTTTTTATTGCCATTGTACTTGAATGTTTTTTATTGGTACATATTTAACTGATTGCATTTTAAATATTTGAGATGCTGCTGATTTTTTGTATGGTCTGAAGAAACTATTTTATTGTGAAAGCACTCATCTGTGTTCGAATAAAAGTCTATTCGGATTTTACACTGCTCTTTGCCATCTGCTTTTTATTGGTTTGCTGTGGTGTTGTGTTCCATATTTTTGTTCATACTACTTGGTTTGTGGTCGAGCACAGCTTTACAGTCAGCAGGACTTGTTTTATCATATTTCGTTGCTGTCTTGTGTTGTTGCTGACTGACATGGCTGAAAATATCACTGGAAATGCAGAAGTCGTATCAAAGCCTGATCCTACTGGCAACTCTAGTCAAAGGTGGCAACTACAAAGTTTCTTAAATATACAAGGTAATCCTTTGTTAACTGAGAATATGGATGTTTCTGCACACAGTTTAATAACTGAGCATAACGAAAGTGCACATATGAAAAATTTGTTTAAACACCTGGAAAATCAGCTATATAAGTTAGAGAGACTTCAATGTCAGAGACTGCATTCTGAAGCTTGCTGTGTACTGAAAGTTGCTCCTAGAGGGCTGAGGGTGTTGAATATGCCCTCATATGGAATAACTTGCCCGGAACTTTTCGCAAAATGGCAAAGAATTAATTTAGAGAAGTTTTTCTTATATTAAGTTGCTCATTGACTTTTTTTGTCCCTTTAGAGCAACAAATTTGTGAAGATATCAACAAATTACAAAAAGAACTTTATAGCCTTAATACTGATGCACAAGTTGATCTCCACATGAGTGAGTTAACTGAACAATTACACCTGTATGAAACTAAGCTATTAGCTCAAAAAAAGAAAAAAACTTCAGAGAGACATTATTGCTTTCCAACAACAAAATATGTTTGCTTGGCCAAGATAGCAGCGTAAAGAGCAAGTACAACCTAGAATTTCTAAAGCTACTAACTCAGAGGAAGTTTCCTCTATTACTCAAAATAATGGTTCTGTTAATGCTTCAACAGTGGTGCAGGAATGTGCTATTTCTTCACCTAATGCTAATATCTCTACATACAGCACACCTTTGGTGGTCCCTCCCGCAACTGAGCAGCAACTTAGAAGAACTCCTCTTTCTCCAGAACAGGTAGTATGCCCTACAACATGGAATATTTCTGGTGAGACTTTTTTGGGTCTCCCTTTACCCTGCAAAGTCCAACGCAAGGAATACAAAAATGGGAACAATGAAGGAAAGAAATTCAAGAGAAAGAACTCCTTTCAGGATTGAGAACCACAAACTCTCAAGAAAATGTGGAATATAAAAACTAGTATGGAACTTATCGCAGAGACAGTTAACAGAAGCTGAACTTTCTTTACTTAAAAAAGTTAGTCTTTTATTCCTTCTCAAAGAGCTGATTTAGCTGACACTATTATAGAGCTAAAATTGTTTGTACGAAAAATAGCTCTTAAATGGCAGTTTGGTTTTACAGTGTCACATGAAAGTGTGTGCAACTATAAAAAGCCAAGTACTTTCTGTCCAACATTGTCTTCCACTCTGGAAGTTTTTTCAAAATGTATGTGAACAGATTTATAATCTTTTTAAAACCAATAGGGAGTATAAACGAAATAAGTTTTATAACTAATAAAAATGAGAGACAAGCACTTGAAAATTTACAGAGATATAGTGACATTGTAATACGACCAGCCGATAAAGGTAATTCCTTTGTTGTGTTAGAGTATTATGTTACTACTATGAATACCATGCTTATTAGAGATGACAATACATGTAAACAGCATAGAACTTTATTCTGTACAAAAGTTAATTGAAAGGTTCACCAGGTCTCTTGTTAATTGCTTTGAAGAAACAGTTATTTCTATAGAACTGTTCCAGTATCTTATAGTAGAAAATCCTGTTGTACCTACATTGAATGGTTTGCCAAAAATACATAAAAATCTTGTAACTCCAGCTTTTAGACCAATAGTAGCTGGAGGTGGGTGGCTAATTGAACCGGCGTCTTTATACGTAGAAATACATTTAAGACCCATTTTAGACAAGTATGCCATTGTTTTGTGTGATACAGAACATTTAAGTGATTTTTACACTTTTCATGAGAGTTGTGCTGAAACTGGTACAGAGATTATGGTAACATTAGATGTTACGTCTCTGTTTACAGTTATACCTAACCAAATTGGTCTTTCCTATGTAAAAAATTTTTCTTAAAGAAAAAGGCTTTCTCACTGATGAAAAAAAAAAGAGTTTATTTGTTACCTTATAGAGCTGGTACTAGAATGTAATGTTTTACTATTTATTTGAGAAGCAATATTACTTGCAGACCTCTGGCATAGCTATGGGCACGTTCTCTGCCAATAGCTACGCCAATATGGTCATGGCATACTGGGAAAATGTGAACATCTTAAATGTTGAACAATTTAATGTGCATGTAAAATTCTATTGGTATTTTGTTAATGACATATATTTTTTGGAAAGGAGACCTTGAAAGTTTAAATAAATTTCTAAGTGCTATAAATTAAAGTACAGCCTTCCTTAAGTTTACTATGAAACATTCTTGCACTTGTATAGATTTCCTTGATGTTACCTTGTATAGGGGCACAGATGGAAAGCTGCACACTAAGAGATATAGACAACCATATTATACACATAATTATCTTGAACGTAATAGTATGCATCCACCACATATTTTTGAAAATGTGGTAAGAGGTAAACTTTTAAGAGTTTCTAGGCTCCATGACCAGGAACAAGAATTTGAAACAACTGTGTGTTCCACTAGTATGGAATTTATAGAACGTGGTTATAAACCTTTTGAAGTTAGTAAAGCATGTGAGTGGGTTTTAAGTCAAACAAACTAGAGAATGTCCGTTTTTTTTTCACGTAAAGAAAACATAAGAAAGACTGCCCATAAAAAGAAGTTATGTACTTACCATAATGTTCCATGTGAGTTGTTCATTTATTTTATTCTTATTTTATTTTACATTTGTTAACTGGGAAAGTCCGACTGGACACGCATCCATTTTCAGCGGAGGCCTGGGAAGAAAAGCTCCAATAGCATGTCATAAAGAAATTACACAAAAATATCATTCGGAGATATGGGTTCCATAGAAACATAAGTTATGTATAGATTAACAATTCCTTTAGTAAAGTCAGCAAATAGCATTCTAGTAGTAGGGTTTATATAGACTATAAAATATATACACAAGAAAATTTTTTTTTTTGTCTTTCTAAATTATGAGTACTCTCAATATTTTGTTACAGAAATAACCAGGGATTAAGCTTTACAGTGAAATGAATTAGGGGACCTTTAGTAGAATCCTTGAACATGGTTTTGTTTGTTTGTCTTTCGGCTTTTCCCGGTTAGGGGTCGCCACAGCGGAACTCCGGTCCGCTAATGATTGGTAGTGGATTTTTACGTACCAGGTTACCAGCCCTGACGCACAACCTTCAACGATGGTACTGGTGCAAATTAACCTGGGGAGTAGCATGAACAAAGCCAATTGTTTGAGAAGTGGGTTCTCAGGAGTTTCTTAAAATGAATAGTGGAGGCTATTTGGCTAGGTAGTGAGTTTCAGATTTTGGCAATAGTGCAGGCAAAGAGAGATTTGCCAGCATCATTTTTGTGTCTGATAATGCTCATTAGGTTCTGAGAACTAGATCATAAGGCTCTGGTAGGGATGTGGGGGTTAATTATATTTTCAAGTGCAGGGTTTTGTTCTGGAAGGTAGAAGAGATTATGCGCTATTCTGAGTTGATTAAACTGAAATAGTTGAGGTAGCTTGAGCCAATTGACTTGGTTAAGGGCGAGACAGTGGTGGGATTTGTATGAGGTTTCAGTAGCAAACTTGGGTATTTTGTTATAACAAGATTCCATTTTATTCAGATCACTCTGGCGGAGATTAGTAAGGATGGGAGAGGCATAGAGAAGGATGGATAAGAGGAGTTCTTGCAATAGTAGCTTTGGTTTGTTTAGTTATAAAGTGTTTGTTCCTATAGAGAAGTCCTAGTTTTTTATTAACTTTAATGGTTTGTGCTATAAGCATGTCAAATTTGAGGTTATTGTCCATTTCTACTCCTAAGAGTTTAGTGTGTGCAGTTGGAGCGATTTGAATGTTATCTCTGGAGTGAATGGTGAAAAGTGTTGTTGAGGGGGGAGCATGACCTGGGCTGAAAAGAATTAATTTAGTTTTTTGGGGGTTAAGAATAAGTTTGATGTTTGTGAACCATGTTTCAGCTAGAGTAAAAAAGTGTTCTGAGTGAGGACTTTCAGTTCCTTTAAGGTGGGGGCAGTACTTAAGGGTGGTGTCATCTGCGTACTGTACTACTGATGCTGTGAGTGAGGAGGAATTGATATGGTTGGTGAATAGTGAGAACAATAGTGGGCCAAGGATGTATCCTTCAAGGACACTTACGGATACTTGTAGCAGGAGGGACAGCTGGTCATGCCATAGGACTGCTTGCTATCGACCAGATAAGTAGCTAGTAAACCATGATATAGTGGAGAGGCTGAGGGTTAGGGTAGATAAAGTTTGGAAAAGAAAGTTATGGTCTACCATGTCAAAGGCTTTAGATAAGTCTAAAAAATGGAAGATACAAATGGTCCCTTGTTTCTATTGTGGTCAACTATATTTGTAAATGATAGTAATGCTGTGGGATGGTCTAAAGCCATGCTGAGTTTTGGAGATCAAGTTGTTTTGTAAGAGGTACCGAAGTAGTTGGGAAATGTACAACTCTCTCTAATATCTTGCATAGAGGTTAGAGTATTGTGACTGGGCGGTAGTTGGCGGGTTCTAAGGAGTAGCCCCCTTTGTGCAGTGGAATAATGTGTGATGCTTTCCACAGGGTGAGGACCTTGAATTCTGCAAGTGACCCGTTTATGAGGATGGACACGGGATAGGCTATGGCATCTGCTGCTATCTGAAGGAATTCAGCTGGTAGGGTGTCAGCAGCTAGTGTGGTTGGTTTGAGTTTAAGGAGCTTTGAAATAATTTTAGTGGGTACAGGGTGTAGGGAAACGATGGTATTGTTTTTAGTAGTAGGGTGTGTTTTGCTATCACCTGGTATAGGGCTGCTAGTGGTATTGAGGGCACTGGTAAGGATTTGGACTGTTTCGGTAAAGAACTTGTTAAACTGCGTGGGAATGTTGTCATGGTTGTTCCATAGTACTGGGGTTGGGGTGGTGGCTTTACCTGGGTGGATTATGCCATTTATTGTAGCCCAAAATTTCTTAGGATTGTTGGCATATTTTTCCTGCATGTTTTTGTAGCAGTTACTTTTGTCTAGTTTAATTGGTTTTGTTTTGGCTTTGTTTGGAAGTTCTTGGTAGGTTTGCCTCGGATTATTGGTTTTGTTCTTTTGATATTGACTCCAGGCCAGATCCCTCTCTTTCATTGTAGTCTTAGTATCTTTTGTTAACCATGGAGCATAGTTAGCTTTTTGCCTTATACTTCTGGAGGGATCATGACAGTTTAGGATTTGCAGGAAAGTGGAGTTAAAGTACTATATGGCATCATCTAGAGACAGTAGTTTTAGGGGTGTCCAATTACAGCTTTGTAATGAATTGATGAAGTCAGTTGTTTTAAAGGTCTTTTTGTTACGTATTACTCCGAGGTAGGGTTGGCTTATTTAACGGGGTCTGTTCCGAATTAGGTAGGTTGGCTGATGATCACTTAGACTGTCAGGTAGACAGCCAGAGTGCCATGCTAGAGTGGGGTCAAATAACAGAATCCAGTCTAAGATGGATTTGCGTTTTGAGGTTTTGTCTGTTTTGGTCGTGGTGGATATAATTTGGGTAAATCTATGGAGGTTTATGTGGGTAGTTGAAGTGTGGCTAGAGAAGTTCAGCCAGTCAATATTCAAGTCACCTAATAGTACAGTGTCTTTTGGCATGAAGTTTGAGATCCAGTTTAGCAGGGTTTCTACTATAGTAGTGTTATTGCCTGGTGGAATGTAGCTACCTGCAATAATGATATGTTTGTTTGAGTTTAGTTTTAATTTGGTAAGGATTAGTTCAACATCTTTGATTTCTTGGGTGTTATAATCAATTTGTTCAATGGTGAGATGGTTTTGGAACAATATCGCTACGCTACCTCCCTTTTGCTCTACTCTCTCTATGCGTATTATGTTATAGCCAGGGGCTATAATCTCATTATTATTGTGTTCTGGTTTAAGCCATGTTTCAGTTAGCACTGCTATTTCTGGTTTATATACAGCTAGAAGGGCATGAAGGTCCTGGATTTTGTTTAGTATACTTTTTGCATTTATGTTAATGAAGAGGAGAGAGGAGGTAGGTCTATAGTATAGGGGGTTTGGCTGATTAGAGTCTGTGTAGGGTGTTGTGATGGGCCCTACACTAGGGTGAATGTCACCACAGTGAATTAGTTTGTAGAGTAGGTGAAGATACTAAATTACTACACAAACTAAATTGCATGTCTTAATGAGGAGTGAGGGTTAGTTCTGACTGACAGTTTGAAGTGAGAGTAAGAGACCGATCTAGAGGAGGCGAGGTCTAGTGGTGTGACAGGGAAGTTACAAAGATTCAGGGGCGTGGAGAGAGGTTCGGTTTGCCATTGTGGGGGGTACTGATATGTAGTTGAGTGTGATTAAGAGGAGAGGTAGGAGAGCGAGAAAGGTGATAATAGTACATAGGTACAGTACTGCTTTTATTAAGTGGGACTGTTGTTTATCGTTCATCATGTCTGGTGCAGAGTGTTTAAGGGTAGTAACAAAGTAAGTGGGTTTGATATACTAATAATGAGTGATAGTAAGGGTGTTTGTTTGTGATGTGTGTAGTGTGAAACTAATTGGGTGGGAGGGAACTGATAGAAGGTGTGGTGCATAACTATAAATGTAATCGATATGGGGTGGGTGGAGTGAGCGTAGCAAACGGACCGGGGCAGAGCCAGTAGCCCAAGACACTGGAGAGTTTGGGAGACTATTACTGCAATATGTATCCTATACAGGTGGAAGGTACGTACGTGGCAGTTAAGTAACCTTAGACTAAATTCAAACAAAATAGTCAGTATATCAGATAGGTGTTGTGTAATTCAGGGAGTTGGAGTGTGGGCAGGATGGGTAGGAAGAGGCAAAGGTGCACTCTAGATTAGAGAGGAAAAGGAGTGCAGTATAACTAAGACATTAACAGATATATGGGGGGGGGGTGATGCCTGCCGCTAAACTGTGATGCAGCATTTGACCACACTAAAGTCAGTCAGCTGTCCTTAAGGGAGTACACTATGTAAAATACACTAAACCAAGAAAGTTAACATGCATTCATAACTTTCAGGCTGTGGTTTTCTCAAACTTCTTTGCTGGGTCCACAGTATTTTCTGGGCAATTCTTCTTAACTGATGTAGGTATTTAATGGGAGGGGGGAACCTTTAAATAATGGCTATGAATGGTATTCACTACTTTCAAGCTGTGGTTCTCTCAAACTTCTTTGCTGGGTCCACAGTATTTTCTGGGTGATTCTTCTTAATTGGTGTAGGTATTTGATGGGAGTGGGAACCCTTAAATAATGGGCTACGAATGATCACTAACACACTAGCAAGTACAGCAGCAGCATCTATGGGGAGGCTAAGACATCTTTACTGATGGGTTCAGTCGGCACCTACTGCAAAGCTCAAGGATTTCAAGAAGCTCGAGGCCAAATCCCATGATGTACCCAGAGTTACCTCCGATCTTGTTTGCTGCGTAAAATAATACCATATGTCAATCTATAACTCCATAAGAAAGTACAGAAGGGTTGAGTGACCAGGAAGGATCTAGAATCTCGGTCTTCTGTAAGCCCAGGAGGGGGTAGGAGGGAGCAACGCAAGAATGAAGGCGAGATGAACAACTCACATGGAACATTATGATAAGTATATAACTTCTTTATGTGAAGTTCTTCTATCTCGCCATTCTGATGGGTAGCGTCCCGAGCACCATCTACCTCGGGTGGCTCACGGGAGTATATTTCTCAGGACCATGGATCCAAAGGAGGCCCTTGTCCCTAGAGGCCCAGTCAACTTTGTAATGAGCGATAAAGATATGAGGTTTTGACCAAGTGGCTGCTGCGCAAATATTATCAATAGGAAGTCTGGCAGAAAAGGCAGAGGATGTAGAAACTGCTCTGGTTGAGTGAGCTTTAAATTTTATGCTGCAAGGCCATATTGGCAGCTGAATAAGCAAAGGTGACACAATCAGATAAGCATTTAGACAGAGGTGTTTTAGCCAATAGAATACCCTTCTTGGAATCTGAAAATGAAACAAAAAGCTGGTCCGATTTCCTGAAATGTTTTGTTCTGTCCAAATAAAATCTGAGCTGGCAGCGAACGTCACGTTTGTGCAGCATATTGTTGGGACTGTTGGAATGGTTGGGGAAGAAAATTGGCAAATCAATAATTTGGCTGAGATTAGTTTCAGTGCAAACTTTGGACAAAAAGAAGGGTTTGTTCGAAGTAAGACTCTGTCAGCATGAAAACGCAAATAAGGAGTCTTGATGGACAAGGCTTGAAGCTCTGAAACTCTGCGAGCAAAAGTAATAGCCACTAAAAAGATGGTTTTCCATTACAAGAATTTGAGGTCACATGAAGAAGCAGGTTCAAATGGCGAAAGAATTATGCGGGAAAGCATAAAATTTAGATTTCATGGAGAATAGGGGGATTTCACAGGTGGTCTAATATGAAAGGTTCCTTTGAAAAAGGCTTTGGATAATTTGTGTGACATAATATTCAGTTCTTCAAATCCCAGATGGAAGTTAGAAATGGCAGCAAGTTGAACACTGACTGTTGCTGCTGCGGCTCCTTTATTGAATATCACGTTTAAGAATTCTAAAAGAGGCCACAGAGGCCTGGTAAGGATCAATATTGTTTTTAGAGGCCCATATAGAACATTTTTTCGATTTGCTGAGGTATAGCTTCCTATTAGAAGATTTATGAGAGGATAAGAGAAGTTGCTTCATCTCAATGGAAAGGTTGGAGAACCTGGCTATGATGGGAATTAGTGCAGCCAAGCTGTCAGCTTCAGGGACTGCAGAGAGGGATGAAGTTCCCCGACGAGTGCGTCAGAAGGTCCGGAACTGGGTCCAGAATCCAGGGGTCCGCCAACAGATGAAGAAGTCGAAGGAAGGAGAACCAAATCTGACAAGGTCAATGAGAGGCTATTAGAATAATGGTCCTTCCCAGGGCTTTGGCTTTCTGTAACACCTTGGGTATCAATGGGATTGGTGGGAATGCATAAAGGAGACCCGTGAGCCAATCGTGAATGAGTGCATCCCTTGGGGCTTCTCCTGGAGGAGGAACCAGGGCAAAGTAGCTTCTGCATTTCGTGTTCATGTGACAGGCAAAAAGGTTGCAGCAAGGCTGGCCCCACCTGTGGAATATCCTGTCTGCTCTTTCTGTCTTGAGGGACCACTCGTGGGGCAACAAAACTGCTCTGCTAAGATTGTCTGCTATCACGGTGGATTTCCTGGGGATGTGCACTGCTAACAGAAAGCGCTGGGAGGTAACAGCCCACTGCCATACTCTGAGGGCCTCGCAACAACGGGGGTATGATCTGGTTCCTCATTTGTTCCAATACCAGACCACTGACATGTTTTCCGTGTGAATCACAATTGTACCCAGAAGAAGAGTGTCCTGTAAGTACTGCAATGCCAAAAGTACTGCTCTCACCTATAGGACAGTGATATGCAGATGAGTCTCTTGATCAGTCCATGTGCCTTGGGCTGTCTTTCTGTGAAAATGCCCCCCCCCCACCCTATCAGGGAAGTGCCTGTGGTCACTGTGGCTGCTGAAGGGGGCAACACAAATGGTTGTCCTATCGTAACGTGAAGAGAGGTCAACCACCACTGAAGATCCTTTTTTCAGGAATTTGTGATCATTATCATGCGAGTCATGGGGAGTTCTTCGTAAGACCACTGAGTGAAAAACAGCCATTGCAGTACCCGCATGTGCATATGAGCCAGTGGTATGGCCAGAATTGCTGCTGCCATCATTCCTAACAATTTCAGAACTTCTGATGCTGGTGCTTGGTTTTGGATATTACCATGTGGACATGCTGACGTAGAAGTAAGACACTTTCTACTAGAAGTCTAAGCGTGGTGGTGGTGGTGTCCAGTTCTGCTCTGATAAAGATGATATGCTGCGATGGTGACAAGGCAGATTTTTCTGAGTTTATTGTAATGCTCAGCTGATTGCAGAGTGACAGAGTGGACTCCCTGGCCTGAATAAGTTGATGCCTGGTGGTGGCAGTAAGCAGCCAATCATCTAGGTACCGAAACACCTGGAATCCTATACGTCTCAGGTGAGCCATGACCACTGCCATGCATTTGGTGAACACTCTGGGGGCTGTAGCGAGACCAAAGGGCAGGGCTCGAAACTGGTAATGATTGGCTCCCAGCTGGAAGTGCAGATGATCCCTGGATGGCCTGGCCATTTTTATGTGATAGTACACATCCTGGAGATCTACTGAGCACATACAATTGTCTTTCCCTAAGAAGGGAAGTATCGACTGAAGTGTGACCGTCCACAATTTCTCTTTCTTTACAGATGTTTAAGCTGCTGAGGTCGAATATAGATCTCCAGTCCCCTGTCTTTTTTAAAACTAAAAAGAATCTTGAGTAAGTTCCAGATCCTGTCTGGTCTGCTGGGACTTGTTGGATGACTTTCTTAGCAATGTCTGGCCCTCTACTGTTGCTTGTTCCCTGTAACTGGGGTGGAACATCGGGGATTTTCCTGGTCGGTGGAGGGGGTGTGGCGAATGGGATGAAGTATCTTCTGGAAAAGATACTTTGTACCCAGTTGTCGTTTGTTATTTTGAACCAAGCGTCTGGGTACAAAGATAAGCGACCCCTGACTGCCTCCAGAGCAGGACAGTCAGGCCTACTTTCAGGAGCACTGGTAGGGCTTCCCAAAGAAGTGTTCTCTGTCTCCCTGGTTTTGCAGACCCCCTCTGCCGCGAGGGTGACGTCTTCCATTATTGCCCCTCCTCTGCCCCTGGAGGGGAGTTCACCACGTGTGTCCTGAAAGGCTCCTTGGGCTTTTCGGAACCACATTTTCCCTCCCCTTTGACCCTTGGGATAGGGTCTGGTAGGGGTGGAAAAATTGACTCAGATGACAGACATAGTCTTTCCGTCCTGCTCACACCTGGTTAAAGTTTCCTTAACTTTGGGCCCGAAAAGGGATGAGCCATCAAAGGGGGTATTCACGAAGGATGACTTGAAGGGCTTCGCGAAGGAACATAAGCACATCCAGAAGTGTCTCCCGAGAACAACTCCTGTACTCACTGCCCTACTCGTTCCATCAGCTGCATATGAAATGAGGCGTATGGACAAGTTTACTATGGAATCGAGGGTAGCAAGCTGGGAGGCAACTTTGTCTGTAGCTCTTGCAGCTACTGTACCCTGAAGAGCATCTCCCAGCCCTTTAAGGAGATCTCTTTGTAGTCTCGTAAAATGGGTTAAACAGTTAAGCGAACAAATTGCAAAGTTGGCTGAACTAAACATATGCTTCCCATATCTATCCATGATCCTGGAGTCTCTGTTAGGAGGATGGATAGACTAGGAAGTTTCAGACATTTCCTTTTTGGTGGCTGCCGCCACCACCATGGCATCAACTGGCACACTTTTGGTCAAGAAGGATTTATCTAGGGGGGACCTGATAAGAACTTATTAGACCTCCTAGGGACAGGCTCCATGGTGTCTGGAGACTCCCACGCCCTTCGTGAGACCAGCTCCATGAGCTCATCGAAGGGCAGAGACACCCAAGAAGTGGAGGGCTGAGACCCAAAAGCCTTCAGGAGGACAGTCTCGTCCTCAGTAGGGTTGGTGGACTGCCAGTCACCCCTCTACCTGAGGATTTCCAGTATTTCTGCAAATGAGATATCCTCAGAGGGGAACCATGGGGACCCTTCCGATTCACCCAAGTCAGTGTCAGATGTTAATGACTCCTGAGGGGAGTCCAAATGTTTCCGCTTACACACACACTTCCAGGGAACCTCATCAGTGAGAGCTTCTGAAGAGGTCTCGGAAGAGCATGGGCCACCCAATGAGGCTTCCTGAGGCTCTGGGTCTTTGTACTTAGCTAGGATCTGTGAGGCAGAAGCAGACACAGGCACATTAGGGGATGAAGAAGCCAGACCTGAAGTTGAGGTTGTCTTGGGAGACCTAACTCTCCTCATGGCTTCAAAGGCCCTGCTGCTCCAATGTGGAGGGACTGACGGATCCGAGGAAACTGTCAATAACCCCAGCACCGGGACAGTGGGCTCCAAGCCCAAGGTAGGAGCCGAGCTCATCTGAGCTGAAGCCTCCAGTGGCAAAGTCAGAACCAACAAGTCAATTCGACTATCCTCCCCGGACCAGATTAGAGAGTGTCGGCTCCTAGAGTCCTCAATTGGCGCTGAGGACATCAGAGAACGGAGCCGAAGATACTGGAGCAGGCGTCAGCTCCAAAGGCTCCACAATCAGCAAGTCTGACTCTTCTGGCTCCGAAGGACCGGTATGGCTTGGAGGAGGAAGAGATACAGCTGGCATAAGGGTCTTTGGCTCCAAAGCCATCTGGGTCTGAGCCGATAATTTGACAAAGGCCAGTGCCTGTAGAAGCTTCTGCACCACCCGATCCACATCCAAATCAGATAGGCTAACAAAAGATCAAAATGATCGGACCGATGTTACCGACTGGAGTAGAGGCGATTTAGGAATTTCAGCTACCGGCTCCGAAACCTGTGAAGTCGATGTCACAGACTCACTTGATTTTTTATTCCACAGAAGTCTTGGAGAACTCTGAGGACTTGCTAGATCCATCCTGGTCACTCAAAGCCTCCTGGAAAGAAGGTTTCAACAAGCCCCTGCCAATAAGCTTACTTTTTCTCTGTTGGAGGACTCTAGAGGAAAAAAGAATGGCATATAGAACAGGTTTCTTTTAAGTGCAAGGCACCCAAGCAGTAGACACAATTCACATGGCAGTCAGTAACAGACATCTTCAACCCACATTTAGGGCATTATTTAAAGCCTGACTTAGGGTGTTTGCCCTTGTCATCAGCCATGACAGAAGTGGACAGACCCAACAACAGCAAGTATAAATTAGCCTTCTAGTACAAAACAAGCTAATTATAAACACACACACACACACACACACACACACACACACACACACACACACACACACACACACACACACACACACACACACACACACACACACACACAAACTTTCCCCTTTTTGCTTCCTTTAGACTTTACCCCCTCACCCTTAAAAATTAGTTGGGAATTTAAGGGTGGGGGGGGGGTACCACACCCCTTACAAAACTTGACGTAATCCTAACATTTCTAAGGAAAAAGACAGTGCAATAATTTCCACATAGGCATAACTGTTAGCAAGTACTATATATGTTAGCCAGTTACATCCAGTGGCATAAACACCTTACCATACTAATCTTCCTGCATCAACTTACCTGCAGTACACTCCATTTCAACTCAAAGCAATCCCAGCAATACAAAATCCACCATAAAATAATCCACCTTTCTACGACACACCATGTCCCCTTCACTTCACAGTGCTTCAGTTATACCAAAGGGTCTTGTCCTCCTCATTATGCTACTGTGAACCTTTTCTATACAGCACAAAATGAAAACAGCTTAGCTATATATACAGCCTTCAAATTTAAGCCCTAGGACAGTCAGACATAGGAGAATCTACTGTACTTACTGGTTTTATTTAAGTACTCTGCTGGATTCCTAGCCATCTGCTGAAGAGCAGCCCAAACACATTTCTTGCTCCTTGAACAATGACTGCTCTGCTCCACTAGATTACTCAGGGATGCTTAGACTCTAACCCTCTGATGGAAGTGGCATACTCCCGATTCCTAGAATTCTGCAGTAGTGCCAACAGGTCCTGCCCTTGCAAACCACAAGTCTCCACAGTGTTCACTGCTCTCTTCCATAGTCTTAGCTACCATAACATTTACATCTATTTTTAGTAATAACTCGCTATCTAGCTCTATGACCACCGACAGAATCACTGCAAGCATATGCCCCAATAGAAGGAAAAACATGTCTCCAAAACCAGACACACACACAGACACACCAAGGTATTTGTAAGGTATTCTGAAAGAACTGCCTGGACAAGTTTCTTACAATTCTGACACAATGACTCAGACAAAATCCTCATCATACAACCAAACTTGAACAGATTCTGTTTCTCAGTCATAAAACCCCCAGAACATTCCTGGATCTAAGGCAACTGACAGCCCTTGCATCTTAGCAATACCACACTTAACTATGACACAGGTAAACTCAAAAAATCCCAAACCCTCCCCACCCACTTAATCAATTCATATACGTCTTCACACATGCCTGCATATCAACTACTAGACACGAGTAAGAGGGCAGCAATTGTGTTGGCATTTCCTTTAAAAGTCAACTTTTTTCAAGTTCTGCAACCTATAAAATCTGCTAAAAAATGTTTCCTCTAATCATTTGCTTCTGTGGCACTCCCAGATCCATACTTAAAAAATGTCATTCTGTTTTCTCAGCCCTTTAATAAAGTAACAGCCTTATCAAATACTGCAGTCTTACCCATATTTTGAGCTTCTTTCTCCCCACCATAGTCTGTGATCTTCTTTCCTAGATTAACCAATACATGATAACGAGTGTCATCTGTCTGTCCAAGCAGAAGTTCAATCTCCTTCCTTCTCTCTTTGTCACGCAGTTTGTCATTCTTCAGGACAGCAAGAACTTCATCTGCAGCTCCACAAAGAATATCACGTGGCTGAAAACAAACAATGCATCACTTTTCAGCATTCTAACAAAAGTCAAGTATTTGACAGTGTTGGATTTACAAGTGATGCCATACAAGTAACACACACTACAACGTACTTCAAACATGGCAGTTAGGTCTGATAAGAAAAACACAATAATGCAATCTGGTGAGAACCATAACAGTGACCACTAATGGAAACGGGAATAACTAGATAAGAAGGGAAATGAAATGAATCTGTACATAATTATAACAGGGCATGTAAAGTAACCCTAATGTAGGAAGGTGGTAGCGAAGACCAGCAAACTACTGCATTGTACAGTTGTGCAAAATCTTGCCATAACAGTAGATATCCTTCTCTTCACTGCTGCAATATTGTATTATTTACAATAGGGATCCCTTGCCGAGAGCAGCCCAATGACCGGCTTGTATAACAAAGCCTTTTGGTTGTAAAGGGTATGCTGTATGTCACACACATGCTGTATGTCACACACATGCTCCCGTACACAGCACAGGGCATAAAGGTGACACCCTGACATACCATCCTCAGAATGACAGTCCAAAGATACAAGTATATAACAAGCACATCCAGAAGGAAAAATGACCAGAGGCCATCTATTGTTATGGTAAATTTACAAAACTGTACTATGTTCTTCCATATCACTGTTGCAGAATTCTTTACAACAAGGAGGATGAAAAAGCTCAGGAAGATTGGGAGGAAGAAGGGCCAGCAGAGCCCTGTAGTAAGCCAGAGAATAGCCCTGAAAAGCCAGCTCTGGCTTTAGAAATCCCATCCAACTTACACTGCTTACTAAATATATGCACAGAATTCCAGGTTGCTGCCTCAAGAACATAATCAGTATCCAAATTCTTGAAAAAGCACCAGAAGAAGCCAAGCCCTAGTGGAATGAGCCTTAACAGAAGCAGGAAGGCTCTTCCATTAAAACAATAGCAAAAAGAATTGGCTTTAGATATCCAAGAAGAAATGTTTGTTTAAAAAACAGCCAAACCTAAAGATCTAGGATGAAAAGAAACAAAAAGCTGTTCAGATTTACGAAAAGGTTTAGGCTTATCCAAACATAAGAGTTGTCTATGCAAATCCAGTGTGTGCAAAACCTTCTCACTAGTAGATTGCAGAGAAGTGGCAAAAGTGGGCAAATGACTAGAGTGATTAAGAGACAACTCATCAACTACCTTGACCATAAAAGAAGGATTAGTACGAAGGGACACCCTGTCCTTATGGAAAAATAAAATAGGAGAAACAGCCATAAGGTTTTGCAGGTCAGATACCCATCTGGTAGAAGTAAGGGACAAAACAACAGTCTTCCAAGGACAATGCTGTGAGGAAGCTGATGCAGCAGTCTCAAAAGGAGCCAGAGTCAATTTTTTTCAAAACAAAAATTAAGGACCCACGAAGGAGGTACAGGCTTCCTGGGAGGCCTAATGTGAAGGACACTTTTAAGAAACTATTTGGCCTCAAATCTAGAGGCTGAATGGGGGGGGGGGGTCAGAGGCAGACAAGTAGAATTAGCCAATAGGTGGGCCTTAACTAAAGAACATGCCAACTCAGCATTGAGCAACTCCCACAAATAAGAGATCCAAAGGAACATAGACAGTAAGTGGATCCAGGTTATGAGAAATACACCAAACAGAGAACCTCTTCCATTTTGATAATTAAGATTTCCTAGTAATGGGCTTCCTGGCTTAATGCAGGACTCTAAGCACGTCCTCAGAAAAAAGTGTCTGTAGCGATCAAACCCTATCACCCACAATGTCAGCTGAAGAGTAGAAACGTGGGGACAGATAAGGGATCCCTTGTCTTGTGTGAGTAGGTCCACCCTGTGAGGTAACTTGTGATGACTGCCCTTGGCAAGATGCAGAATAAGAGGGAACTAATGCTGTCTGGGCAAAAAGAAAGTCTTCAGCAAGATTTTGGGAGCATCCTATTTTATCTTGAACAGGACTTTCAGAATGAGAGTAAGGGGAGTGAAGGCAAAAAGAAGCATCCCCTTCCAAGAAAGACAGAGGACTTCCACCTTCCAGGCCAGAGGGCATGGCACAAAATAGAGGAGGGTGTTTGTTCAGACGGGAGACAAACAGATCTACTTGAGAAGTACCCCACTGGTGGACAATTTCCAGAAACACACCCCTATGAAACATCCCCTCGTGGGATAGCGTTTATGGAACTGCTCAGAGAATTTGACACTATCTTCTGATATGAGGGAATGTAAACTGCCTGAAGAGTCATTGGATACTGGACAGCCAGCTCCCAAGCCTGAAAGGCTAACCTGCTAAGGAGATAAGACTCTGTCCTCCATTGCTTGACATGCCACATCACTGTGGTATTGCCTATGAAAATCTTGAGGGGGATCTAGAAGAAAGAGAATGAAATGTCTAAAAACCAGCAGAGCAGCTCATCTCTGACAATGATGTGGCCTTTCTTTTGTCAAAGCAAAGACCCTTTACCTTCAGAGGGCCGATGGAGACCGCCCCCACCCCACGCCCAAGGCATCTGTGAAAAAGTTCCTGAGGGGATTGGAGGTTAAAAAGCAAGCCCTCAGTTGAGGGACAACTGATCAATTTACCACTGAAGTTCCAGCTTGAGTTATGGAAGTAGAGGGACTAGAAAATCTGAAGGATGAGAATCCTGAAGTCAAACTGACTTTAGAAACCACTGAAGCTTTCTCATGTGAAGCTTGACTAGAGGGAGCATAGGAATGGTGGAAGCCATGTACCTCAGAGCCTCAAATTATCTAGCTGTAACTTAAACCAGAGGAAGAAGGAATTGAACAAAAGCAATGAGAGTTAAAGCCTTGGCAGGAGACAGGGAAGCTGACATTGAAACAGTCTGGATCCGCCAACCTAGAAAATCATGATACCGAGAGGTAGTCAGGAACGACTTTTGGAAATTTACAGTAAATCCCAGGCTTCGCAAGAGAGAAATGGTACAGTGTAGATGCTGAAGCAAGATCTGTTGAGAGGAGGCCTGAATAAGCAGGTAATCCCAGTAGAGGAAAACCTGAATCCCTCTCAACCTGCAAAAAGCAATCACAGGAGCGAGGCATTTAGTGACTATCCTTGGGGCAGTAGAGAGGCCAAAGGGCAAAGCAGAGAACTGAAATTGCCATGAAGCAACAGAGAAACAAACACTTCCTGAAAAGGGTATGAATAGGAATGTGTAGATAAGCATCCCTGAGATTAAGGGAAACTAGGAAAGTTTGAGGAAGTAGCAGATGAAAAAAGGTTTGAAGGGATAGCATCTGAAATGAAGGGACTAAAGCACCTCTGAAAAAAGGGCAACTGTTCTTGAGGAGGCCGACAAATGCAAACCAACAAGATAAAGGTGCTGAGAGAATAAAAACCTCCAACAAATGAAATTCCAAAAAAGCACCTTTGAGCCGAAATGAACTCCTGGGATTTTTTAAGGAATATAAAACCAGAGAGCTTTTGACAGGATATTATATTTTTGAATGTAGATATTATTGATTTATTCTCCGTTATCCCACATCAGATTGGAATGGAGTGTTTTTTGGAGGCCCTTTTAGAAGTGAAAAAAATTGACTGGAAGGAACTTAGGGTCATAATGGAATTGTTAGAGCTGGTATTAAAATCACAATTATGCGAGTTTTGAAGGTGAATTTTTTAAGCAAACCAAAGGTGTGGCTATGGGGGCTTGTTGTACCCCCAGCTATGCCTATATTGTTCTAAGTGTTTGGTGGGAAAATTTTGTTGGATTCTAGATTTAAAGTGTGTTTGTGTATGTATAAAAGATATCTAGATGATTTGTGTTTCTTCTGGTTTGGTAGTGATGAAAAATTAGTGGAATTTATTGAATACATCAATAATACCACAGATTTTCTTAGGTTTACCTATAATATTAATAGAGAACAATTAAATGATCTGGATATCACTTTATACAAAGACTATGATAAAAACATGTTTGGATCTAAAATATATAGAAAACCAATGTTTTCTAACTGATATCTTTATTTTACTAGCTCACATACTTGTAAACAGAAAAGAAGTTTGCTTAAAGGGCAATTTATAAGGATATCCAGAATGACTACCAACAATGAAGGTTTTGAGAAAGAATGTCTTTACTTAAAACAAATGTTTTTAGAAAGAAAATACCCTGAAAAAATGAATGAAGGGTTGGGAGGGTGGCCTAATGGTTAAAGTGTTTGCCTTACAAACACAAGGTGCAGGGTTTGAGTCTCCCAAGGGATAATTGGCTAGGCTTAAAATGGCTCACAAGGGCAGTTAGCTTAGTACTAATCTATGAACCTACGAACCTAAGAGGTTATAGGGGAAGTAAAACAAAGGAAGGAAAGATATATATGGCCCTACTTTAGGGTTGAGAAAGTTGTTAGGTAGAAGTAATGACTAAAGTGGATAAAGAAAAAGGGAATGACAAACACAAGGAGGCCTTCATATTGGATTTTAATAGTGAAGCAAGTTTGGTTAAGAGAAATGTTCAGAAAAATTGGAATTTGTTCTCAAATTTCTCTCATTTAAACAACATTTTTCAAAAACAAGTTACTTTTACGTATAGGAGGGATAGAAATATAAAAGATATTTCAGAAAAGAAAAGTAAATTTGTAAAAGAAAATGGGCGGAAGAAAGGGACTTTTAAATGGGGAAAATGTGCACAATGTTGCCATGTATTTAATGGGGAAAATTTACTTTTGGTGAGTAGGGAAAGGATGTTGACTAGCAATTATCATGTTAACTGTGATACTAAAGGTATTATTTGGTTGTTTGTGATAAATGCCCCGCCTTTTATGTTGGTAAAAAGGAGAGGGAATTTAAGAAAAGGATTTATGAGCATATGTATGATATTCTTAAACTAGATGGTAATAATGCCTTATACAAACACAGTTTAACTTGTAAAAAAGCTGCTTATAAGTTTTTTGCTTTGGAATACATCTCCTATGATGTAAGAGGAGGGGATTGGGAAAATAGAACAGAAGTACGTGAATTATACTGGCAACTAGTACTTGATACCTGTAGACCACCAGGCTTAAATGAGAACGTGTCCCTTGTGCCAATTTTGAAACTTAGATCGGCTAAATTGTGATGTTTATATGGTTATTAATAAGTCAAATACCAAGTATATCTATGTGGGTGTGTTTAATGCTTAACATATGTGTTACAATATATCTATTTGTTAGTATTTATAGATATATTTTTTGTAGTCAATATATAATACAAGTTTTTCCTATTTATACACATTTTTAATATTTATATATTTTTATTTGGGTTATTTGTCTTGTATACAGTGTAGGGTAGGTTTGAGGGCCCTTATGAAGGTTCAAGGCCATTTATATATTGTGATGTTTTAATACTGTTTCTTTTATTCTGTATAATGAAAGTTCCATGTTATATTCTGTTTGGTCACCAGATGGCAATACTGTCTATGGTGAAGAATGCTGTAATTACAGATTTTAGTTAATGAACTTCCATGAAATGTTTTAAACAAGTTTTTATGAAATATATGTGATATATGAATATTGCGAGTATCAGGTCATATATTTAACTAGTAGAAACGAGTAAGATTTTCGAGTAATACAAGATTCATCTTGTATATTTGTGTATTCTGTGTAGAGTGAAGCACAGATTTTTTACGAATTTTTTATGGAGTTATGAACATTTATGAGCTGGGTGACTTTCATTTTGAATATTCATGAGGAATTGATACAAATGCGTGTGACTGGTTTATTCATTTTTAAATTGCATATATTAAGGGGTAATTAATTTAGTGGAACTGTTTGAGCATCTGATAAAGTTCGAATAAGAACAAAAAATGCGGTGATACAGTTAAAGCATTTTATGCAATAGTGTGTTTTGCGTTGTCGCTTGGTTCAATAAACTGTGTGGTGTTCACTCTTCATTTCATCTAAAAGGTGCTTTTTTGGAATTTTATTTGTTGGAGGCTGACAAATGCACAAAAGGAGGGGGGGACATCCACACCATGTAATAACCCTGGCGAATTATATAAAGAACCCAGGAGTCTTGGATGACCTTTACTCAAATAGGAAGGGACAGGGAAAGATAAAGAGAAATGTGACAAGTCAGGAAAAGGAGGCATCTCAATAGGAGGATTTTGGGTAGCCTTAGCAGGGGGAGCCCTTCTACCACCCTTTTTACCTTTGAGGGAAGGGCAAGGTTGTCTACAAAGGCATGCTTATTAGAATAATTCCTCTGAAACCTGGGCATGGGGGGGGGGGGGTGAAAACATGCTTCAACTCATTTAAGGCCTTGCCTTTTTCTTGCAGGGAATTGAACCACTCAGTAGCAGCACCAAACAAATGCTCATTATCCAGAGGAACATCCATTAGTGTAGCCCTGAAACTATCAGGCAAAGGCAGAAGTCCGAGCCAGAAATACCTCTTCAAAACAAACACAAAAGCAGCAACCATAGATGAAGCATCAGCCGCATTTAATGGAATGGTGATCTACTTAGGAAAATGTCTTAAGCAAAGCAAGAGCAGAGACCTTCCCCTCAGAATCAGGGACATCAGAAACAGCCTGACTGGCTTGACAGAGAACAGCCAAAACATACCTAGTCATACGTGTCTGAAAGCAGACAGCTCTAAAGGCTAGAGTAGCAGACAGCTCTAAAGGCTAGAGTAGCAGAAGTACACATCTTACCCAGTCTCTCCATGGTTCTGCTATCCTTTTCAGATGGCAGCAGTTCAGTGGAATCCAACAATTTGGAAGGCTCATCAGAAAAATACAGTTGTGTACACTTACCATAAATGTAGATGTTAGAGTGTATTCACTGTTGCAGTCATTACATTTGGGTTATCTGCTTGCAGGTAGCCCTCAGTCGGCCTGATTAACAAAGTCTTGAGTCCTGCATTGGTTGCGGTCTCTTCTTCCGTGACATCAGGTCGTCAGGGGTATAAAATATGCAGCCAACGTCATTACATCAGTTTTTCTTGCCCCAGATGTCAGCTGCCCCCCTAATGGGAAGCAATTAAATCTATAAATATACAAGGTTATACCTCAAACAAAAAAGCAATTACACCAAAAAGCTTTTAAACATTGAAAATGAGAGAAGAGCAATAGTACGATCCCAACAAATTCAAAGTCCAAATGCCAGGTAAAATAGAGCAACGAAACTGCCAATATCCGCGTGCAGCATATCTAATTGATGGTCTTTGCTCCTTTGCTTTTTTGTTTTTACTGGTTTGTGTGGTTTTTTAGTTTCAAAATGAGAGAAGAGGTATAGCCAAACAAAGTCAGGGGGCTGGAGGGAGGGTAACAAGGACTGCAACAGTGAATACACTCAAACATCTACATTTATGGCAAGTGTACACAACTGTACTATGTTCTGGCAAGTGTACACAACTGTACTATGTTCTTCATGTTTCACTATTGCAGTCATTACATTTGGATAGATTCCCAAAGCTAAGGATGGGAGGTGGAATTTAGATAGCATTAGGACCAGCTATAAGGCCCTGCAAAACTGCAGTGGCAAAGCCAGCTGGATTTAGAGAAAATTGGCAAATGGCAATGCTCGGTAAAAGTATGTACAGAACTCCAGGTAGCAGCTTCTAGGATGTCCCTGGTAGGTACGCCTCTGAGAAAGGCTGTAGAGGTAGATGCAGCCCTGGTTGAGTAGGACCTGATCCCCTGTGGGATAGGTTTTCCATGGTGCTTATAGCAGAAGTGAATGTAATGGCCTATCCATTTGGAGATAGTTCGCTTTGAAATAGCCTTCCCCTCTGTCCCTGCAGCATATGCCACCAGCAGTTGTTCAGATTTCCTTTGAGGTTTAGACATGTCCAAGTAGAATAAAAGTTGTCTGTGCACATCTAATGAGTGCAGTATCCATTTCCCTTTGTTCTGTGGATTAGGAAAGAAGATAGGCAAATGAATGGACTGATCAAAGGCCACATTGGATACCACCTTTGGCATGAAAGAGGGATTGGTCCTGAGGGACACCCTGTCCGCATGAAAGATGATGACAGGCTCCACTGCCATAAGGGCCTGCAATTCAGATACCCTTCTTGCTGAAGTGATGGCTAAAAGGGAAGCGGTTTCCAAGAAAGGAATTTTAAATCTGCAGTAGCAGCTGGCTCGAAAGGAGGAAGGCAGAGTTTCTCCAATACAAAAAGTTAAGGTCCCAGGCTGGAGTTGGAGCTCTCCTGGGTGGTCCTGAATTTTTGCCCCCCGAGGAACTGCTTGGATGGTGGAAGAGAGAAGAGGGGAGGTTCTGTTATAATGAGCTGAAATGGCTTGAGGCGTGAATTTATATCGAGGAAAAAGACAGGCCCCTTGTGAAGCATCTCAGTTAAGTATTGTAAAATCTGAGGTAAATTGGGCACTGCTGTGCTCATCCATTGAGACTGGTTCCAGGCACAGAATCTTTTCCATTTTGCAGCATAGGATTTTCTAGTCCTAGGCCTCCTCCTTGCCTCTAAAATGACATCCATCACTAGTTTACTGAGGGATGGTAAAGGAGAGCTTAGGTAATTAGCCAGGCTGCTAGGTTCCGTGTTTGAAGCTGAGGGTGCAGAATCTGGTTCTTCTGCTGAGACAGCAGGGTAGGAGTCTGAGGCAAGTGCCATGGGGCCAACAATGACACACTGCGCAGGAGGGGGTACCAGTGCTGGCGTGGCCAGTCTGGTGCAATCAAAATCATCCTTGGTTTGTCTTGTTTGATCTTTAGTAGTACTTTGGAGAGTAGAAGCAGAGGAGGAAAGGCATAAACTGATAGGTTTTTCTAGCTGAAGGACAGAGCATCCATCTTCCAAGCTTGTCTGTGGGGAGTCCTTGCACAAAATATTTCCAATTGATAGTTCTGGTGGGAGGCAAACGGGTCTATATCTGGGCTCCCCCATCTGCTTGTCAACATGCTGAAAATCCTTGGTTCCAGTTTCCACTCGTGTGGGTCCATGAGGGTTCTGCTTAGTCCATCTGCCAGTGTACTTAGTTTTCCTGACAAGAATTGAGCTTGTAGATGTACTTGGTAGCTCAAGGCTGTGTTCCATAATGCCATGACTAGTCTGCAGAGGGGGTAAGAATGTGTACCCCCCCCTGCTTGTTTATGTAGCACATAACAGTGGTGTTTTCAGTCTTTACCATTAATTGTCCTGGAAGAATGTGGTCCTTGAAGGCTGTCAGAGCATTCTGTACAGCTAACATTTCTTTATGATTGATGTGAAGGTGCATTTGAATTGGGTTCCATTTGCCCTGAATGCACTTCCCTGCCAGGTGCACCCCCCCATGCATAGTCTGATGCGTCTGTTAGGGTTTGGGCGGCATGGGGTAGTGGGAATGGTAGTCCCTTGTTTTGGTGGCAGGCCTCTGCCCACCAAAGGAACTCTAGGCATAGACAAGGAATGATAGGAATCATTGCTTCTAGATCCTGAGAATGTTGATACCATTGTAGTTTCCTCATATGCAGTCTTGCATATGGAATTAGAAAAATGCAGGAGGCCATGAACCAATGCATGTAGTATTTGCCTTGCAGATAACAAGGTTTTGTGACCACTTGTTTGAAGTAGGTTGTCAAGGGAATTTGTTTCTCTGGCGTGAGGAAAGCCACCTGGGAAGTTATATTCAAGCTTGCTCCCAGGAATATAATTTGTTAACAGGGTACCAGGTGCGATTTCTTTTCATTTATAGTGTACCCCAGACAAGTCAGCACCCTCTGTACAAAAGCCAGATGATTCAAAAGTATGTCCTGGTTTTCTGCCTGAATTAGACAATCGTCCAGGTATTGGTATATCTGAATATTTCTTTGCCTGCAAAATGCAATGACTGGAGTTAGGCACTTTGTGAATACCCTGGGTACAGTACATAAGCCAAAAGGGCAGTGCAGAGAACTGATAGTGCGTGTAGCCTGCTATGAAGCGTATGTATCTTCTGCAAGACTCCCTGATTGGGATGTGCAGGTATGCCTCCTTTAAATTTAGTGTTGCTAACCCGGCATCTTTTTTTAGCACAGGAAGCAACTGGTGAAGAGTCAGCATCTTGAATTTTGGAATCACCTAAAAGGTGTTTAGGGTAGGCAGATCCAGGATAGGAAGAAATGAATTGTCTTTTCTGGGTACCAGGAAAAATCTCGAGTAGAAACCTTGTTCCTTTTTCTCTTCTGGTACCAAATGAATAGCCCCCTATGCTTGAGAGAGAGAGTGCTTGCTTCTGGGCCTCTGCCCACTGCTTTGGAGGTAGATCCAGCCAACTGCTTGGAGTTGGTGATGTGTGGAAGTGAAATCTGTATCCTTGGGACACTATATTTACAACCCATTTGCCCTGGGTAATGAGTCCCCAGTTCTTTGCATGAAGTGCAACCTTTCTCCCCAAAGGGGCAGTCAGTTGAGAAGTCCTTGAAAGTTTTAAAAAGAAGTCATTGAGACAGTTTAACATAGGGGGGAGTTTTATTTCTCCCAAATTTGGAAGTGGAGGCCCGAGTCCTGTGCGTCCCCTGGGACTGAAGCCTGGGTGCTCTGCTGGATCTGGGTTTGGACTGAGAAGGTCTGGAAGAGGCAGGAAAGGACCAATTCTTAGAAGGCCAATGCCTATTAAATCTTGGAGGTTGTTCTTGTAAAAAGTCTTAACAGTTTGCATAGATTTAGCTTTTTCCTCCATCTTTTTAAGAACTACTTCTGCCTTGTTGGCAAACAGGTGGCCTTAATTTAAGGGAACATCCAGTAATTTCGCTTTAACATGATCTGGCAAGGATTGCTCCTTAAGCCAAGCATGCCTTCTAAGTACAGACCCAGTTTCCGCAGCCCTGCAAGATGCCTCTAGTGAATCAAAACCACACGGCAATGTATGTTTACCAACTTGTTCAACAGAACGCATAAAAATCCTGTAAATCCTTATTTTCAGCACAATCAGGAGTCAACATCATTTTCTGTTTAAGCAATTCAATAATATGCAGCTGATACTTTAACATATGAAACTGGCAATTCAATGCCCCAATGGCCAGAGTTGCAGAAGTGTATACCTTCTTACCCCATCTATCCAGTGCCCTGGAGTCTCTATCAGAGGGGGTAGGATTTTTGGCAGTAGAAGCTTTAATACCATTGGATCCCTGTGAAATGGTTTCAGGATCCGCAGTAGGATTTTTGAAAAGGAACTTGTGGGAGTCAGGAACCCTGTAATATCTATCAGGTTTTCTGGAAGCAAGACGTAGAGAGTCAGGGGCCATGCTAGATTCCGAAAAGCCATCAACAATGTCCAGTACAGGAGGTATAGCTAAAGGCCTGTGCTGGGGCAGGAGTAAGAAATCCCTAAGCCTCTTTTTAGAATCAGAGAAATCCTGACTTTTCCAACGAAAAAGCTCCCCAAGAGTATGCAAGGTTTCACCAAAAGAGAAATCCTCTGGGGGGGGAAATAGAGGGAATAGAGTCCTCAGCATCAGAATCCTCATAGGTAGATAAGGGTAAATCCTGATCAGAGGAAACAGAAATTTCAGAATCCTGGTCAGAAGTATCATAAGCAAACTCAGTCCTAGGTCTCTTATAGGGAGAAGGTTGGCTTCCCCTGATTAAAGTAATAAGGTCTTCAGTCGTTCTTATCATTTGTTCTTTAGGCATAGAGGCCTGACCATGCGGTCTGGGCGTCAGTTTTCTAGGCATGGTTTGAGTTTTAGGCCTTGAAAAAGAAGATGGCGCCGGTTTAATATGCAAGTCAGTAGGCCTGAATACACCCTCAGAAGCCGGTGCCTGCACAGCGGCTCCGGACTCATGCAAGGTAGAGACATCCGCAGGTTCTACAGTTGAAGCATCTCACGGCATACCGGACTCCGAATGGGTCTCAGTAGAGGCCTGCGAATCTGAAGTAGCGGGTATCAGGGGCTGCGAAAGCGCCTCACTGAGTAACGGTGAACTGAGCGGCCTGTCTCTGTCTAGCTTTGCGTTTCTTCGGAATGTCAATAGTCGGATGGCTTACCGCAGACATATCAGTATAATTTAACAGAGCACCAAAAAATTTAGAAGCACAAATAAACCGACGACAGATAGTTCATAGTTTCAATAAGGCACAAAACTGACAGCGAGGTACATGGTAGTCAAGGCCTAGGCAAGGAATACAGTACGAATGAAAATCTTTGAGATATTTGCTTTCCACAAAAAATGCAATTATTTACTTTTACTGACATCGGTTTAGAGCAAGAAAAAGTTTCCCCAACGGGGTACTTAGCTTTTAGTTGAAGACTTAAATTCTGAAACTCGAAAATGAAAAATTTCATGAGTTGGCCGACCGGCACTTGCGAACTGCTTCTGCTTTGGGCACCGCACGGCAAGAAAGACTGGTGTAATGACGTCAGCTGCATGTTTTATACCCCTGATGTCATGGAAGAAGAGACAGCAACCGACGCAGGACCCAAGACTTTGTTAATCAGGCCGACTGAGGGCTACCTGCAAACAAACAGATAACCTAAAAGTAATGACTGCAACAGTGAAACACAAAGAATATCCACAGACACCACCAAGAGGTCAGCAGAGGGACACACAGAAACTTGGGAGTCCTCCTGCATTTTATAAAGCCTATTAGGTTTCTGGGAGCAGAGGGCTGGGAGTCAGGAGCTTGAGAAGCAGTGGAAAAGGCATCCAGCAAGGCTGCAAGAATAGCAGAGGGTCTAAAAGACTCCACTTGTAGAAGCTCATAGTAGCGTTTCTGAACATCAGACACCTGAGTACAGTCCCATTTGAAAAATTTCATCATTCTGGAAACAGCATCACCAAATGAATTCTCCTCAAAAGGAGACTCAGGAATGATATACCTTTCCTCCTCAGAACCACAGCAAAGTGGAAAAGGAATCTGGGAGAAATAAGTCAGGGACTCTTCGTCAAAATCAGCAGCATGGCCCTCAGAAGAATCCTGCTTCCTGGGTCTCAACATGAGTAGAAGACCAGGGGAACAGGAAAAGAGAAACACCCTGGGGAGGCTTCAGAGCCATAAGGGCATTAAACAGCCCCTCAGTGAAGTATTACCATTCACTCAGGGGATCTCTTGGAGCAGGTGAAATAGGTTTATTTTTTTTGCTTCTTTCTGAGTGGGACATCAGCCTTTAAAGATCTGAGGATCTGATCCCTTATAGCACTCAATGGTAGTTGGAACCTCTTCCCTTGCTAAAATTTGAGGGACACCTGTAGGCCCTTCAGAATTACCAGCTGTGGTTACCCCTGTACATTTGAGGTGGACATCTGCAAGACTTCCATGTATGTGTGTGGCATCAGATACATGCCAGCCCCCAAAGTGGCCATGGCAGAGAAATCCAAAAAAGCCAATGAGCAATTCCTGCAGCCTTTCACCAGCCTCAAGAGATACGCCTGAAGGAGGAGATACAGCCAAAGAATCGGACCGGACTTTTCTTGGCCATCTTCTTTGCAGATGGCTGCCCCTCAGGCTGGAAGATCCTTCCATGATATCCTTAGCCAGCAGTTTAAGTCACTAGTTTGCTAGGTAAATTGTGAGGGAAGAAAGCAGACTCCACAACACCTTAGAGACAAAAGACTGACAAATCTTGCAAGGCGTATGGTAGTGGAAAGTGCCTAAACAGAACAAACACTGCTTGTGATGATCTTTATGGGGAACCAGTCTACCACACTGGCTTTTCTCCCTTCTGGAGGACATGAAACACATCAACCAGATAAGAAGACAAATGTAAGATAATAAAATCCAAAAACCCCAACAGGACACTTATTTGAAAGCTGCAGAAACCAGCAAACAAACTAGCATTCAGACCAATGATTGAAAAAGGCGTTCAGACCGGAGACAAAGAAGTTGAGGAAGATACATAGAACGTCACCTTTATGCCCTACGCAGTGCACTGGGGAGCATATGTGTGATGTATGGAGTACCCTTTACAACAGAAATGCTTTGGTATACTGGCTGGATATCAAGCCGCCCATGGCAGAGGATCCTATTGTAAAGAATACACCAACAGCGATATGGATGGACATAATTATATACTTTGCAATGTACAGGTAAGTAATCAATAAATAGTGGTGTAAAAAGAACATAGTTTTGGCAATGCACTCAAGAAAGACTACCAAGGTAGTGGATAGGTGCAGAACATGACAAAAAACTGTGATGGGGAAGCCATGATATAGAGAAGCCAAATAAAGCCAGAAGGCATTCTTTGCAGAAGAAAGGTAAACAGGAAAACCATTGACTGTAAATACAGAATTCAAAAATGACAGTATCTCATAGTGAAAAAGTACAGCTGTGTACACTTAACATAAATGTAGATGTTAGTGTGTATTCATTGTTGCAGTCATCACATTTGGGTTATCCCTGCCAGGGTAGCCCTCGGTCGGTCCAAATACCAGAGGCTTAGTATTTCTGCGTCGGTTCCTGTCGCTTCACGACTGACATCAGGTCGTCAGTAGTATAAAGTAAGGCAGCTGACGTCATTACATCAGTTTTTCTTGCCCTAACTTGTCAGGAGCCCCCAAGTAGGAGCCAGGTTTTGGTGGAAGAACCCCACCAGTAGAAAGTAAATGGCAATATGTCCCTTGTAAGGAAAGAGAAGAAAGGGGGAGAGAGGGAGGGAAACCAGGACTGCAATTGTGAATACACTCAAACATCTACATTTATGCTAAGTGTACACAACTGTACTATGTTCTTCGTGTTTCACTGCTGCAGTCATCACATTTGGGCTGATTCCCAAAGCTGAGGACATGGGTGGAGGCAGTCAAGGAACTATGGGCTGGCTAAAATGCCCTGCAAGACTGTAGAGGCAAACCCTGCCCTAGAGTTGGAGAGGAGAGGCAGGTGGTAATGTTTGGTAAAAGTGTGAACAGATGTCCAGGTGGCAGACTCCAGGACATCCCTGGTGGGGACTCCTCTGAGGAAAGCTGCAGAGGTGGAGGCTGCTCTGATGCAGTGAGTCCTGACCCCCTTGGTGGGAGGCTTTCCATGTTGTTTGTAGCAGAAATGGATGAAGTATGCTATCCATTTGAAAATGGTTTATTTGAAGATGGCTTTGCCTTCTGCCCCTGTAGCAAAGCTAACCAGCAATTGATCAGACTTTCTGAAGGATTTAGTCCTATCTAGATAGAATCTGAGCTGTTTGTGCACATCTAGAGAGTGCACTATCCTTTCCCCCTTGTTCTGGGGATTAGGAAAAAAAGTGGGTAAATGAATGTATTGGTGGAGAGCCACACTGGACACCACCTTGGGCATGAAGGATGGGTTAGTTCTGAGGGACACCCTGTCAGCATGGAAGATGATGAAGGGTTCCCACAGCCATGAGTGCTTGCAGCTCAGAGACTCTTCTGGCTGAAGTGATGGCCAGAAGGAAAGGGGTTTTCCAGGAGAGAAATTTAGGTCTGCATAAGAAGCTGGTTCAAAAGGGGGTAGGTGTGCTTTTCCAACACAAAGTTAAGGTCCCAAGCTGGGGTTGGTGCTCTTCTGGGTGACTCAAGTTGCTAGCCCCTCTTAGGAACTGTTTGATCAAAGGGTGTGAGAAAAGGGGCTGCTCAGTGGGGAAATGTGCAGAGACAGCAGAGGCATGGATTTTTATAGAGGAGAAAGAGAGGCCACTGTGTAGTAGGTCAGCTAAGTAATCTAGGATGAGAGGGAGGGAGGGCTGTGCCGTATTGGCTCCCTTAACCTGGATCCAGGTGCAGAACCTTTTCCATTTGTCTGCATAAGACTTTCGAGTGCTAGAGGGTCTGGCCTCACGTTTAACATATAGAACCCATTTACTAAGGCTGGCAGATTGATCCGGGGTTAGGGAATAAGCCAAGCTGAGTGCCTGCAATTGGGGGATGCATGAATTCCCCTTCCCTCTGGGTCGGGAGGTTTGGAATCTGAGGAAGATGCCATGGGGGTAGTGGGGATAGGCGGAAGAGCACCGGGTACCAGTGCTGGCAAGGCCAGTCTGGATATATAACAAGTGTCCTTAGTTTTCCTCCTTTATTTTGAGCAGTACCCTGGGGATGAGTGGTAGTGGAGGAAAGGCATAGACCGATAGACTGACGCAGGGGAAGGGCAGGGCAGCAGGGCATCCACTTTCCAAGCCATGCAGTGATGCTCCCTGGTGCAGAATTTGCTGAGCTGATGGTTGGTGTGGGAGGCAAAGAGGTCGACCTTTGAGGTGCCCCACTTCTGAGTTATTAGGGTGAAGGTTCTTCTGTTGAGCTGCCACTCGTATGGGTCCAGGAGATTTCTGCTTAATTGGTCTGCCAAAGAGTTGAGAGAACCTGGTAGGAATTGTGCTAACAGGTGCAGTTGCATGGCAGAAGCTGTGTGCCAAAGGGTCATGGCCAGCCAGCATAGAGGGCAGGAGCAAGTCCCTCCCTGCTTGTTGATATACCACATCACAGTGGTGTTGTCTGTTTTGATCAGGAGAGCCCCTGGGGAGAGAAGGGGCTTGAAATCTATCAAGGTGCGCTGGGCAGCCATTATCTCTTTTTGGATGATGTGCAGAGGGATATGCTACGGGCTCCATTGGCCCTGTATGCACCTGCCGTTCAGGTGTGCACCCCAAGCATAGTCTGATGCGTCTGTGGCGAGGGTCTGGGCAGTTGGGTGTAGTGAGAAAGGTAGTACCTTGTTGTGGGAGCATGCTGTTGCCACCAAAGAAAATCTTTTCTGAGGCAAGGAATTATAGGTATAAGTCTTCAGGTCTTGAGACTGTTGACACCAAAGGCTATTTAGGTACCATTAAAGTTTCCTCATATGCAGTCTGGCATATGGAATGAGTAATATGCAAGATGCCATTAACCCCAGAGCTTGCAGGATCTTCCTTGCAGATAATTGGGGCCTGGTGGCTAGTTGAGAGAAGTATGCTGTCAGGAAAAATTTTCTCGTGTAAGGAATGCCATCTGGGATGCTGTGTCCAGGCTTGATCCCAGGAAGATAATCCTTTGGGTGGGCACCTGTTTGGATTTCTTTTCGTTGATTGTGTACCATAGGGAGGTTAGTAGGGTATTTACAAAGGCCAGGTGCTTGAACAGCTTTTCCTGGCTGTATGCCTGAATAAGGCAGTCATCTAGGTAAGGGTAAATCTGGATATTCCTTTGTCTGCAAAAGGCAATGGCCGGAGCCAGACATTTTGTGAAAACAGTAGATAAGCCAAAGGGAAGCACAGAGAACTGAAAGTGTTGAGATCCTGCCCTGAAACGGAGATATTTCCTGTATGATTCCCTGATTGGCAGGCCTATCTTAGATCTAGGCTAGCTAGCCAAGCGTCCTTGGAGAGCATAGGTAGCAGCTGCCGGAGGATGAGCATTATTAATTTTGGGATCACCAGGAAGGTGTTTAGAATGGATAGATCAAGGATGGGGCACCAGGTGTCCTCTTTTCTAGGCACCAAAAAAAGTATGGAGTAGAAACCTTGGCCTATCTGTTGTGCAGGAACATGCTCTACTGCCCTCATACAAAGCAGGGAAAGTATTTACTTTTGAGCCTCTGCCCACTGGTTTGGAGGCAGAGTTGGGAACCCTTTTGGGGTTGGAAGGGTGTGGAAGGAAAATCTGTATCCCTGAGACACTATGTTGAAAACCCAGTCATCGTTGGTAATGGTGGCCCAGGTGCTTGCATGAAAGAAGAGTTTTCCTCTTAGGGATAAGTGAAAGGGGGCAGAGGGAGGGGGTAGGGGAGGCGAGTCATTGTGACTTCTTACCATAAAGGGGTGGCTTAGAACTCCCTGGTTTTGAAGTTGAGGTAGTCCAGGTAGTCCACCGCTTAGATTTCTGCATTCCCTGTGGCTGCTGTCTGGGGGGGGGGGGTCTGGTTCCCCAGGGCATGGGCTGGAGTGGCTTAGTGGGAGTAGGAAAGGACCAGTGCTTGGTGGGACAATGCTTGCTGAACCTGGGTGGCTGGACCTCTAAGAAATCCTTAACTGTCTGCATAGATTTTGCTTTTTTGTCCATCTTTAATACCTCTTCTGCCTTGGTGCCAGATAAGTTGTCTTTGTGCAAGGGGGGCATCCAACAATTTCGATCTGACATGGTCTGGCAGGGGCTGTTCTTTAAGCCATGCATGCCTTCTAATGACAGATCCAGTGACTGCTGCCCTTCAAGAAGCTTCTAGGGCATCAAAAACCACTGTGCAAAGTGTGTTCAGTTACTTGACTTGCAGAATACATTAACTCTTGTAAATCTTTAGATTCTGCACAAGCAGGAAAGGAAGGCATATTTTGTTTGAGAAGTTCCAGGGTATGTTGCTGAAATGTTAGAATATGCAACTGACAATTTAGTGCAAGAGTAGTCGAGGTGTATACTTTTTTACCCCATCTGTCTAGTGCTCGGGAATCCCTACCTGAGGGGGTGGGATTCTTAGCAGAGGTTGCATTAATCCCTTTAGGCCCTTGAGAAATTACCTCAAGGTCAGCAGTAGAATTCCTAAAAAGAAATATGTGAGAGTCAGGGACTGTATAGTACCTGTCTGGTTTTCTGGGTGTAGGATGGTGGGTGTCAAGAGTCAAGCTGGATTCCAGGAAAACATCCCCCACAACATCCAGGACTGAGGGGATGGCCAAGGGTCTGTGCTGTGGAAGATTTAAGAATTCCCAGAGTCTCTTTTTAGACTGAGGGTAGTCTTGACTCTCTCACTGGAAATGCTCCCTCAAGGTATGAAGGGTTTCCCCAAAGAAAAATCCTAGGGGGGAAGAGGCTGAAGGGATGGAACCCTCTGCATCAGAATCCTCACAAGTAGAGAGGGGTTGCATGTCTTCATATTCAGATGCATCAGAGTAGTCTGACTCTTGTTCAGACAAAACTACAGGGGACAGATATCTTTTCCTTTTGGAGGGGGTAGCTTGGCTTCCCCTGATCAGCATGATAAGGCCATCCGCCATTTTAAGCATTTGAGACTGAGTCAAGGAAGCAAGTGCCTGAGACTGGTTCAGTTTCTTGGGTGTAGTTCGTACCCTGGGCCCAAGAAACTTGTTAGTTTTCGAAAGAACAGTAGTCGCAAAAGATGTCGGTTTGTGTTGAAAATCGGTAGTGCGAAGGACTTCTTCGGAAGCCGGTGCCTGCTCAGCGGCTCCGGACCCATCCAAGGTAGAGACGACCGCAGGATCCTTAGTCGAAGAAGAGTTTTGCAGCATACCAGACTCTGAAAGCTTCTCTGTAAGGGCCTGTGAATCCACAGAAGCGGGCATCAGGGACTGTGAAAGCGCCTCATTGATGACCAGAGAACTGATGACTAGCTTAATGAAAGCGTTGTCGGTAGGTTTGGATCTGTACGGTCTGTCTCTGTCTATCTTTTTTCAGAAGATCTGCTGTCGGATGGCTTACAGAAGCCGTATTGGAATTCGAGGACTGTAAGAGAAAACATCTAGCTACAATAAGGGCCCAATGACGAATAGTTCTGCCGTTGAACAAAGCACAACAGCAACAACAGGGGACGTCATGGTCTGGGCCTAAACAAGTGATGCAGTAAGAATTAAAGTCTCGGTGTGGTATTTGCTTTCCACAGGTGAGACAGTTAACTTTTTCTGACATCAGTTACTGCAAGAAAAAAGGATCCCCAACGGGGTACTTGGCTTTAGAAGACTTCAACTTAAACTCGGTAGACGAAACTCAGGTGGCGGCTGACCGGCACTCATGCAAACTGAATCTGCTTCAGGCTCCACGGCAAGAAAGACTGATGTAATGGCGTCAGCTGCCTTACTTTATACTACTGATGACCCGACGTCAGTCCTGAAGCGACAGCAACCAAAGCAGAAATACCAAGCCTCTGGTATTCGGGCCGGCAGAGGGCTATCCTGGCAGGGATAACCCAAATGTGATCACTGCAACAGTGAAACACTAAGAACATCAGCCAAGGAAATAAGAAACAAGGACACCATTTTTAAAGTAGTGGACAAGTAGAAAACTACCACAGAAAAGGAAATACAAAACAGCGGGCAGCTGAAGAATAAGCGAAGGAAGGGCAGTTCCCATCTATACATAAACTACCTGCAAAACTGACAGTCATCACATTGAGATATAAACCTACTGTCACTTCTGTAGACCCTTGAACTTGCCTTTGTCAAGCCATCACTTGATGGATGTTGTACATTATTAGTAGGACTACAAACAAATCATTGGGTACAAAACAAAAACATTATGATATTTCTGAATTCAAGCTGGTGCCAGCTGCTACACAAGTGCAATTCTCTCAATGTAAAACCCTAATCCCCCCACAATTTGGTTATCCAGAAATAGTATACTATACTAAAAGTGAACTCACCTGATCTCCAAGCGCAGCCTGGATGAAACTGAGCAACACCTCATATGTCTCACGGGTTTCTTTGGTTTTTGGTTTGTAAACAATGCCTACCATTTCATCAATTCCTTGCGAGAGTAGTGTATAGCCCTTCATTTTATTAATGTCATGTCGGTCTTCATCTCTCTTACGCCGCCTGTATGCAAAAAAATGGGACAGAACCTGAGAGGGCAACATTTTACTTTTAAGCAGAAAGTGAAACAAATCCATGGTTTAAACACCTGCAGTGTCACTATCTGTTACCAGTATGAAAAGTATGTTAAATCATCTCACTGGCATAATACAGATGCAACAAAGACGCATTATGTGGGTTTAGGCTTCAAAACTTCTCTTGGGTCTACAATTTGTTCTGGTCCACACATACTGCATTGTCAATCTTATTATAAAAATAGTAGTGTTAGGCCTTAAACACCTATTAGTAGGGGATTCATTATTACGACAGAAGAACAGAATGCTGCAAAAATCTGAAAGGTTTGTGTAGCCGGGGGGAAAAAAAAAAAAAGTATCCTAGGACTTTGTATCCTGTAGCACACAACAAAAGCAAGCTTGCACACCATAAGCAAGAAAATATGTACAATCATAACTTCAGTTTCTCTCTAACTAGCATCACTTTCTCAACAAGGCAACAGGTGCCTTAGCATGTGTAGATTGGTACTGGTGAGCTTAGTTGTCAAAAGCAGTGAAAAGACGAATACATCTGATAACACTGCCCAACATTTTCTCTCTTTCAAAGCTTTCTAGAGCACAGCACTCACTATATAATTTTGGTTTAATTTTAGGACTTCATTCTTCTTCTGATTTCCACTATTAACAAATCTCCCCGAAATCTTACTCGTCTACGGCAGAGACAGCCCAAGTAATGCATCACAGACAAAATCATCACTTGCTCTTTGGAAAGCCATGTAAGCTACTTAATTACGTTTTCCATCAAGTATGTATCATTTCTGTTATCGTCACCTACCAATGTTTTAGTTGCATTCTATTCCTTCAACCACAATTTTTTAATGTACAATTAACATTTCTCGCACAAACTCCATTGAAAATGGACTTCTAAGCTTGATATCCTCAGTAAACAAATGTAACAAATTTAGGAATAGGAAAACCATGAAAAGGCATAAAGAGAAATGTTTATGGAAGACTTGATTCTTGAGGCTCATTTTTCTCTAACCCTGACATATTTAACAGCCAAGACAGAAAACGACAAGGTATAGTCATTAACAGTGAAGTCTCCAGGAACAGACAGACGATACTCATGTGGACATTTCAAAGGAAAAAAACTGATAAAAGATCTGGTTCAACAACATTTAAAAAACGGAGGGACAGTTTCAGCATCTTGGAAGAAAGCTGTGTTAGCTTTACTACACAAATCAGACCCAAGTTCATATAGACCAATTTATAATTATGGTTGAAAACTGATAGCGTTCATGTCTATACTAGCTAGAATGGCTAAGGTGTTGCCAAAAACTATACAGATTCGTAGAGGGGAGGTAAACATATGACAACATCAACAGAACAATTTTAATCCGGGGGATGCAGAGTGTAAGAGGACAATGCTACTACTGGTGGGTTTTGATGAAGACAATACATAAGAGTCGGCAGTGATTTTAGGAAAAGGTCAATGGTAGCATTGCATTCCCAGATAGAATAAAAGGGTTAAACAGAAACATACATGAAGAGCCATTATCTTTCTTTCTGATTACTATGCCATTTGGTCTGATGTCTGTCCCCAAGTCCCATGTACTTCTGAAATTTCCTAAGTGCTCCCCCAGACTCTGACCAAGCAGTTTGTTGTAATGATCTGTACTGCCTTTGACTAGATGAAATTAACCACTGGGTTGGTATGAACACTCCCCTCCCACAGCAGGATATCCTTTTTTAGGCATGGTAATAGGGATCATGGTTTCTAGGGGCAATAAATGTGCTCAGGTGTGGGTTTTTTTGGGAACGCTGCAGCTTCCTCATCTAACTTTGTCAAGGGGATTATGAAAATGCAAAAAGCTATGTACCCAGGGCCCAGAAGGCCTACTTTGTTTGTAGGTCTGAGGTATTTTGAAAAAAAAATGACAGAGAAGTAAATACTGTGGGAAGAAATAGCCAGGGAATTGTTATGGCTAGGCTTGTATAGACCTTAGGGCCAATAGTCTAGTACCAACTTATGCACCTATTAACTTCATCCTGTGGAAAGAAAGCTGTTGCAGAGAATCTATATCTGCCTCCAGGAAGTAATTATTGTGCTTAGTTGCAGTTCTGACTTCTGGGGGCTGAGGGTTAGGCCCACCTTCTGAAAGCAATCACTAGTGATTTGCAGGGTTGTCTGAAGTTGTAGGGGAGACTTTGTCCGAATCAGAAAGTCATCCAGGTGTCCTGCAGAAGGACATGACCGGTGCGCCAGACATTTGATTAAAACTCTAAACAGTAGACAAACCAAATGGCATAGCACAAAAGTGGTAATGTAATCCCCCTGCCTGAAAAAAAAATAGCTACCTCCTGTCCACAAGAATGTGAAGGTAGCCATGCTTTATACAGCCACAATCAATCAAGGACTTTTCAAAGATAAGGGGAAGCAGCTTTTGCAATCCTAACATTCTGAATTTTGGGACAGGAAGGAATTTGTTTAATCTTAAGAGATCTAGAATAGTCCTCCTGGTCCCTTCTTTCCTGGGAACAAGAAAAGCCCAAGTAGAACCCAGTGCCCTCTTCTTTTCTGTGAATTCTTTGAATAGAACCATTCATTAGTAGGTCCTTCAAAATGGTAGGAAATATTTTTCTTTTATTGGCCCAACTCTTAATAGCTTTTAAATTGAACCTCAAACAATACAGAGTCAGCAATGTCGCGCTAAGGGTTTAGATAATAAAGACAATGAGAATGAAAATCTTTGTGGGAAATCTGCTCCCCAAAAGAAAAAAAAATGATTTTGTTGAATATTAACAAGTAAAATGATCCCCAGCAAAGTACTTATCTGAGGCACTGGGAACGCTGGTAATTCTAGCCAACCAACACAGACAACACAAAGTAAAGCTGTGTTTACCACTAGACTACATGGTAAGAACAAACAAGCTGGAACCAGTTGAAGCCCGTTTTATACCCATTCCTCTTGAAAGACAGCATTATCCATGTGCTCCTTTCCTTGTCTGTCCCAAAACTGAATTTTCCTTCCACCTAAATTTCTTAAAACTATTTTCCTTTCCCAATATTGCAATCAATAAAATGCACTTTAAAGTATATATAAAGCCACCAAGATGCCATTAAAAATCAAACAAATGGCAGCCAAGTGAGTGAGTCAGGTTAAAAATGACAGTTTATACCCTTTGGTTGTTAAAAGTCTATCAGCAAAAAAAAAAAAAAAAGACAACACAAGACAATATTCACCAAACGCAATGAATGCAACAACATTTATAACATGCAGTACAGATATACAAAAAAGGGAAATAATCACAGCAGAAGAAGAAATTAACCATTATCAAAAACAAAAATAAAAAGCTGAAAGTAGCTTGGGTCATTTCTGAGAAAGTACTTCAAGCTATAGTGATCTGAAGGGGTTTAACTAGGAAAAAATGGATGGAAAGCCACAAATTCATCTCAGACCTACCCCACATCCAAAGCTGTTGGGTGCACCAGTGGGACTACAGTGGCTAGACTTCAAAAAGGTTCAGCTGGTCTATGGTCTAGTAGCAACTTATGAACCTTGCAATAACATGAAAGGAAATGTACTAGTGTTTGCAGCAAAGCAGGCTTCTACACACCATTAAAAAAAAAAAAAAAAAATTGTGCTAAAACAGGCTCACAATTCTCGAGGCTCCACCACCAAAGCACATGTGAGGTGGTCCCCCTCAATATCATACTTTTCCTATAACAACTCATGGTACATGCCACCCCTGCAGTAAATTACGGTGTTCAGAAATATGGACAAAAAAAACTCAGCACACATGCTCTGTACCATACAAAAAGGATAGAAAGAGGACTACAAAAAAATAAGCTAAAGATGACTCTGTGGAGCTAGTCAAATTCATGCCTACTCCCAGTTTATGAAGACAACAAAAAGCAGGACATAAAAAGCAAAGCTAGACTGGCTCTTCAGGAAATACACCAGGATACACCTCAGCACGCGAACAACACAGTATGCTAGCCAATTTCCACAAAGTCTGAGATGACACACATCAAGTGAAATGCACTTTAGTCTCCCAGGTTGTTTTTAATATTCAATATTATGCTTTAAAGAATACACATAAGTGCTCCATTAAATTGCTTGAAGTCTTGAGTGAAATAAAAAAAAAAATCAGAAAGGCTTTAAGGACCCTGTTAAACTAAACTAACATACAGAATGTAAAACAAACAAAACTGCATTACATGAACCACTGTCTCAGAATTCAGCAAACTAACCAATTATGTAAATAAATAAACTGAAAAACACATTGTGCAGCATTAACTTGTCCTGGTCTGTGTTAGCCCAACTCACCGAATGCATAGATCAGTAAAATGCACAAATGCAAATTAAAGCCTTACAAATATTTTTTTTGTACAATAGCATTTCATTTGCATTTACAACCTTTAATAGAAAGCAGTGTGCTGTATCACCACGTCGTCACTTAAACACGGCTATAAACTATTTTACACAAGGTTACATGCAAATGCTAGTAGTTTGTCTAAATGCTGACTTAATTAGTTCAGAATGACATTAACTAGCATTTTTTTTTTTTACAACACACGCACACACTTACTTGGCTCTCCTTTCCTCCAGCATCTGGGGTTTTGTTCTTTGGGATTTATCTCCCATTCGTGTCCCCTCCAGCTTTCCAACAAGAGACAGTACTTCCCCAGTCGGTTCATCACGGCGTGTGCGGTCAATCAAAGAACGATCAGCTTGCAACACAAGGTTAGAGTTCTAGACAGCAATTAGATAAAAAAAAAAAAAAAAATTCCAATTAAAACCAGAAACAAACAGATGTTAATAATGAATATGCAAGCACTTCCAAGTGTTTAGTCGCCCATATTGCCAACCACCCAGTATTCAGGTCACTCATACTGCAAACCACCACTAAAGGAGAAAACCAAACAGGCATGTAAGCAAGTACCACACCCTATGCCCCACTCTCTGAAATGCATCAACTATGCTCCAGAGTAGAGGCTTCCAATCTACCCTCCTGCACAAGATTAGTTAGCTTCCACTAACACTCCAATTCTTACCAACCTTATCACCACCTATAACAACCTTAAGACCCTACGCCAGGCATGGGCAAACTACGGCCCGGGGGCCACATGCGGCCCGTTAAACGTTTTGATTCGGCCCGCCAAACTTGAAAAAATGTAATAAATTAACCTTGTTAATGTTTTATTTCCCCTGCAATTCTGATGTTTCCTCACTAGATGGCGCACTCTAGATATATTGGCTTTGTTGAGGTGAAGCGTAGGCCTATTACTCCACGTTTGCACTTTACCCTTTGACCCACCGCCCCTCTATGAAGATGAGCGGACCCAAGAAAAGGAAAGTGGACAGAGAATGTCAAGTGTTCAATAAGGAGTGGACAACTAAATATTTTTTCACTGAACACCGATCATCTGCTGTTTGCCTGATATGCCAAGAAACTGTGGCGGTTTTTGCCACAAAGCACGCTAATTATGCTAGCAAGCTCAACACTGCTCCCATTAAAATGTGTGTCTCCGTGATACGCACGTTGTTAAAATAAACAGTGCGCGCAGATCAAATATAACATTTCACAGACTGACTTGCTGCAACTGTTTCATCCTTGCACTGGTCGTTGTTGACTTTTGGCACCGGGGAAACAAATTGAATAAAAGGAACAGGACAAGTACATCTGCATCTCCTACCGTTTTTGAAAAAAAAAAAGACAAGTCAGGAGGAGAGTGATGGTGATATCCTGAAGGATAACAGAACTTTCAGTGCTTTAAAATAAAATGGTCATTTATTTGATTTTCAGTGTTTAAAGACTCATTTCGAAGTCAGAGATTTTATTGTAATGCTTTTCTTCATTTTCATTGGAAATTAAAGCACATGTTTTCTCCATATCCCAAGATGTGTATTTTTCCCCCAATGAGGTGATGTTTTCAAAGCATGCCATCTATCTGCTCCTGTTCCGGCCCCTTTGTCAAATGTTAGAACTCAATGTGGCCCACGAATCAAAGTTTGCCCACCCCTGCCCTACGCTCATCTAATAAAATATTAGTACAAATAGGCAAAACCTACAATAAGGCTGGTGACTCTGTTTTCTAATACCGTGGGTAAAACCTGGAACTCTCTCCCCAGTGACCTGACCTCCCTTTCTCCACTAACACAATTTAAAAGCAGGCTGAAAACCTACCTTAAATCCCATTGGTTATGCCCCTGTGTGAACACAGACTAACTACTCATGCTTTTTTTTTTTTTTTTTTTTTTTTTACAAAGACACCAGTCTTCTTAACTGTATATATAATTGCCTATTGAAAACCATACAGATAACAGGCCTTATATTTTATTAAAATCTCTTCGTCAATATTCCTAAAATATCATCAACACTACCTATGTTAACAAATGTTACAAGTCATATGATTCTGTAATCAAACATGTTTTGAAGTGAAAATATTTGCTTATATATTAATGATGTACCCACATCTGTAAAATCTATCATGTATAAAATAGCTTAATCTTGTATTGTACCTGTAAAATATTATTTTTTATATATAAATTTTACTGTGTTTTCGAGGAGCTTTTCTCCCCGGGCCTCTGCTGAAAATGGACATATATCCAGCTGGACTAGCCCGGTCAACAAATGTAAAATAAATAAATAAAATAAATACTGAGCACGTGCAAGCCCGACTACCATTTTGTAGTAAGCTTTTGAGATATAAGCATGTATGTCTGTGTAGTCTGTCAGTTAATCTGTTCATTTATAATTTTGTACTACTGCTATCCACCCCGATGTGTTTCCCTGTAATAAAGCATAGAAACGAACTACCCTGCCTGTTCCTCTCCAATAGTAAACCAAGATGAGCAATATCAGTTATATAAAAAAATTGTGCGGATAGCGTCACGGTCAGCAAACGTATTTGTATGTACCAAAATTAGAAGCCTGGAGGTCAGATCTCTCCTCAAGCACAACAATGCAGCCTTTAGGACTGGCAATAGAGATTTTTACAGCATGGCTAGAGCCAACCTAGAGAGAGCCATCAGAGAGGCTAAAGCAGCATACAAAAGGAAAACAGAGGGTCGCTTCAAAACAATAATCCACAGTGACTATGGCAAGGTATGCAGCACATTACTGACTACAAAAACAGTAACCATACAGCTGTTGATGCGGACTCTTCGATGGCAGAGGAACTTATATTTCTTTGCTCACTTTGAAGTGGAAGCAGCAGAAACAGTTGCATCTAGGTCTCAGCAAAGAAGCTTCAGCAGTCTCATGTCACCCACATCAAGTCTCTATAATCACACCTTCACAGTGCAAAACTGTGATGTCAGGAATGTGTTCAGAGCGGTCAACCCAAGAAAGGCTGAATGGAATGACAGAACGGGTGTTGTAAAAATGTGTGGATCTGCTTTCTGAGGCCTTTAGAAAGAATTTCAATCTGCCTCCGAGTCCATCACTCCATCCTGCTTGAATTCTACTATGATAACCACACTGCCAAAGAAATCCATCATCAGCAATTTCAATAACTATAGTCCAGCGGCACTTACTCCAGTGCTTTGAATAACTGGTCCTGCAGTACGTCAAAGACAGCCTGCAGTCACCACAGAAATATACCAGTACGCTTACAGAGCAAACGAGTCTACAGAGGATGCCATCTCCACTGCACTTTCCCATATTGAGCAGCAGGGCAGCTATGCGAATATGTTCTTTGTAGATTTCAGTTTAGCTTTTTTACACAATTATCCTGGACAGACTGGTTACCAAACTTGCTGGCTTGGGACTTCACAATCTGTCTGCTACTGGATTAAAGACTTTTTGACTAACCACCCCCAGATGGATAGATTAGAATCTTCTCTCTCTTCCACCCTTATACTCAGCAATGGCACCCCACAAGGATGTGTGTTAAGTCCACTTTTGTATACTATCTATGCCCACAACTTGACTCTCCTCCCATTCTACCAACACCATTATTAAATTTACGGATGACACAGAAGTGGTGGGACTTATTTCAGGAGGAGATAAGACAGCCTACAGGGACGAAGACTGACAGCATGCTGTACTGAAAACAATCTCACCTTGAACTCTGCCAAAACAAAAGAACTTCTAATAAGACTTTAGGAAGCATAACTTAAGTCTTCATTAATGTATATTGAGTTATGATCTGTATGGAAAGAGTTCCTGCCTTCAAGTTTCTGTGTATACACATTGCAGAAGACCTCTCCTAGTCTACAAATACTACAGTGGCAGTCAGGAAGGTACAGCAGAGACTCCATTTCCTGAGGATTCTTAAGACAAAAAACTTGCAGGTGAAGCTGCTGGTGTCCTTTTAGCGCTGCATCAAGAGTGTGCTGTCAAACTGCATCACTAAGTAGAATGCCAGCAGCTCAGCGAAAGACAGGAAAGCCCTTCAGGGGATCATCAACTCTGCCAAAAAATTACCGGCTGCACACTGCCCTCGTTGGAGGAACTTTTCAGCGTTGTGTGTGTCAGCAGGGCAGTCAACATCTTGAAAAGACCCTTCTCACCCTGGACGTCATCTGTTTGAGTTGCTGCCCTCTGGCAGGCAGTTTAAGTCCATTCCATCAGGGATAAACAGACTTAAGAATAGCTTCTACCCCAAAGCTTTATGAGAATTATACAATTCCAAATATTCATATTGATTGATTCTGACCAGTACAATAGTAGATAGTTCTGCACTACAAAGTGCAGGTTTACATTCCTTTTAGTACTTATTTTACTACTACCAACTGCACTCCATCTCACATGTGTAAAATATCTAAAGTGAGCTGTTCTACTGTATTGTACTGTCTTTTTTATTTAAATGATGTCTAGTATATGTAACTGTACCTTAGGACTGCTACAAATTTCATTGTACTTTGTACAAGGACTATATAGGAATCTTCTTTCCAGTCTTAAGTGCACAACTAAGAACTTGTCCTCTGAACGTTGTTAAATACCAATGGTAAACTTTCTAGCCACATTACCCACGCACCATATTCTCTCTCTGTCCAATAAAACTTTCTTATTCTTTCCATCCCTCCTTCCATATAATCACATACTTCAAAAATGTTACTGTCTTGTATATAACTTTCAACTTCTGTAAAATGTATTACATACAAATATCCTATTCTCTCTGCTTAATTATATTGACATTAATGTTACATTATTGTCATCCTGTTGTTCACACTGTACAGCACTGTCAATTTGTTTGTATTCTATATTTCAATGTTATTGACTTCAATTCTCATTGTCTAGTTAGTTTGTTAAAGTTGTTCTGTGGTAACATACACTTTCAAGCAATCTTTTCTGTGTTTCTACATTAGAAGAGTAGCCCATCTAGTGGCAGTAGGTAGTGGTCACATCTGAGCTGGAACCTGCATAAGAAAGCTGTAAGTGTTGCAGTTTTATTGGCCAAAGGACAGAGAAGCCAGTTTCAGTGTTTTAAGTGCATCTGCATATCACTGCACATCATACAGCAGTGCTCTATATAGACACAAACACCTAGAAATCAAATTTTCCCTATAAAACCACCTCTGAAACTGTACCAGTAACTCGGTGTAGAGCAACTACTTTGTACATTGAGTAGCATAGATCAGCTAGTTTGCACGTTGAGGAGCACTTCCCCTTGAATTTATTATATAGCCTAGTTTAATCCCCAAGGCCCAAAAGCACCCTTAATCATCCTGCTACTAACCCCTCCTACACTGCATCCTTGTACCTCACCTAATAAAGGATCCAATGTTATGGATATGCACTCTTAATTTTTCCTCAACCAGTTTAGTGGATATGGTATCTTGAGACAATCTAACAACTGTCCAATGTTCACTGAAACCATTTAACTCATTTACTCCAATGGAGTTCAGGAATTTGCACTGCAGCTTCCAATGGGTGGAGCCTTTTTACAGGATCAAATTATGTCCTCACATTTCAAACAAATGTTCATATCTCCGGAACCATAGGGATTGTGAAAGCATAAACGGCAAACTCACAAACTAGTTTTACAGTGGTAGTACTCTTTAGGTTCTGTACGTAGCAGTAAGCACGGTGACTATTATAGTTGTAATAATTTGTAAACAACTTACAATATCTCAGCAACCATTCAAGTTACACACAGTCAGCAACATTTTATTCATCTAGCTGAGAACTTTTATATGAGCTAAGGAATTCTGTGTTACTTGGTTGTTGAGATATTTAGAAAAATGTGAAATTAAAGCTACATAAAATGAATATCGTAAAAACAGTTAATATCTCATTACTTGCACTACACAGAGGTCAAATATTAATGCAGTTGAATTGGCCCTTGTGTAAGGTTTAATTAGAAATCTTTTAAAACCGTGTACATAGCATGGTTTTGGAATTATTGATGCAAATATGGACAAACAATAGGAGTCAACTGCAGATGCACTTAGAGACGTCATTCAGATGTAATGAGTTAATCCTCAAAGAAAAACAGTACATGAGACATGTATATACACAAAGTCTCTGGAGACCAAACTCTTGCATACAAGCACTCAGAATGATAAAATGGTTGTCAGAAACACGTACACAATACCCACCACCAAATTTACTTTTGCAGTGGCACTTAAATGTAATCTCTCAAATCTCAAAGACCTCCCAGACATTCCACCTGCAAAAATTATCCTCAGCAAACTCAAAAGCTCTAGATTGGTTAAAACAGGATGACACGCTAGAGTTCCTCCACATCCAGATTACCATGAACAAAGTCCCACACCACATCCTAGCAAGCTACAGGCAACCCACTGTCACATGAGACCCATAGCTTATACTCAGACCTATTGAGACACTCACCAGTCAACCAAATATCATACCCACGGTGGGACTTTCATTACCCGTTTATAAACTTTGAATAATACATTACCCCAAATTTGTAGGTGCAGAGATTCCCATACTTTGTAAACACAAACATTCTGGACCAGATTGTACCTCTAGTAGGCATATGTACTAACATACTGGAACTGGTACTTAAGTTCGGTAATCATAGTAAACTCTGTCCCAGTAAACTACTCCAAGGCAAACTAACTTTTAGTTATGTACTCACCATAACTTCAGATGTTTGGGATCCATCTCGCCTACATTCTGACTGATGGGCTCGGAGCCAATCCCTCGGCTCCGACTCGGCACGCTTATGCTATAGAGCGAGGCCTCTAATTGGCTGAGCTACCTTTATCCCAGGATGCACCACCACTAATCCCCCAGATCTTGTTTGTCCGCATTCATGCACACATGCACAGCTTGATTATATAACATTGTTAGATGTTTCAAGATGAAACAACAGGATTCGGACCTTCTGATATCCTCTGATCTCCAAGGAAGGGGGAAGGAGGGTGGGTTATTAGGAATGTAAGAGATGGATCCCAAACATCTGAAGTTATGGTGAGTACATAACTAAAAGATGTCATGTGATCCTATCTCGCCTACATTCTGACTGATGGGACAGCGTCCCTAGCACCTAAATCCCGGGTGGCTCATTGGAAAACACTCCTGAGCACTGTGGAACCAAATGAAGCTCGTCCTCTAGATGCCACATCTAATTTGTAGTGAGAAATGAAGGTGTGCGGGGAAGACCATGTAGCCGCAGCACAAATGTCACCAAGAGCAAGCTTAGAATGAAATGCTACCGAAGTAGCCATAGCCCTTGTAGAATGAGCCTTGACAGAGATGGAAAGCTCTTTATTAGAATAAATATAAGCTTGAGTGATACAGTCCCTGATCCATTTGGCAATGGTGACCTTTGTGACCGCGTTGCCCAATTTGTTTTCTGCAAAGGACACAAACAACTGATCTGTCTTCCTTGATTGTTTGGTCCTATCCAAATAAAAACGTAACTGCCTGTGGACATCTAGTGTGTGAAAAATAAATTCCGCTTTATTGGAGTATTTTGGGAAAAAAACTGGGAGCTCTAATGACTGTTGCAAGCATAAAGTAGAACAGACTTTAGGAACAAAAGAAGGATTTGGTCTGAGGGAAACCCTGTCTGTATGAAAAACCAAATACGGGGGTTTCACTGACAAAGCTTGAATTTCTGAAACCCTTCTGGCTGAAGTAATTGCGACTAGAAAAGCTGTCTTCCATGATAGAAACTTTAGATCACAGGTAGCTGCCGGTTCAAAGGGGGAAGAAGTCAAGGCACGTAATACTATATCGAGATCCCATGGAGGTGCAGGATGAGAAATCGGAGGTCTTAACAGAGCAGCACCTTTCAAGAAGGTCTTACACAACCTGTTGCTCATTAAAGGTGGGTCTATGGATTCATGAAAATTAGAAATCGATGCCAATTGTACTTTGATGGTAGAAACAGAAGAGCCTTGGTTGAAAAGAGAGGTCAGGAACTTGAGTACTTCTGCCACGGGAGTAGAAATGGGGTCCAGGCCCCGGAGTTGAGCCCAGATAGCAAACCTTTTCCATTTGCTAGAATACAGTTTCTTCCTAGCAGACTTGTGGGCTGAAGACAATATGTGCACTATATCTGGGTCTAGTGCATGTCTCCTGACTATGGTCGGAAGAGGAGGAGCCAGGCCGTCAATTTTAATGTGTGTAGGGACTGGTGTAGTAGTCCCGACTGATGAATCAGTAGGTCTGGAACCTGGTCCAGGAACCATGGACCTTCCAGAGCATGTTTACGAAGATAGGGAAACCAGACTTGACGAGGCCAGTAAGGAGCAATTAAGATCATCTTGCTCCCTAAGAGAGATGCCTTCTGAATTACCCTGGGTAGGAGGAGAACTGGAGGGAAGGCATAAAGCAGGCCGGTGGGCCAAGGATGGACTAACGCGTCCATAGGGCTCTTCCCCGGCCGGGTTAGGGAGAAAATTCTTTGCACTTCGCATTCAGAGGAGTCGCGAAGAGGTCGCAGCACGGAACTCCCCATTCGCTGAAAATCTGTCTTGTAATAGTCATGTTCAGAGACCATTCGTGAGGAGAGAGGATGGTTCTGCTCAACCTGTCGGCTATGACATTGGATTTGCCCGGTATGTGAGTAGCCACTAGGAAGCGTTTGGTTGAGATTGCCCATTCCCAGACCCTCATCGCTTCTTTGCAAAGAGGATAGGATCTGGTTCCTCCCTGCTTGTTCAGGTACCAGACAACTGACATGTTGTCCGAGTGAACAGCAATTACGCCCTGAGGGAGGTAACAGTGAAGGGCTTGAAGGGACAGGAGTACTGCTCTCATTTCTAGGATGTTGATGTGGAGAGGTCTCTTCCGGATGCCATTTGCCTGGACTGACCTGCCCAGGGAATGCCCCCATCCCGTCTGGGAGGCGTCCGTGGTCAAAGTGGCCGGAGGAGGAAGAACAAAGGGTCGTCCCCGATCCAAATTGGAAGACACTAGCCACCAGCGAAGGTCCCGTCTGCAAGATTCTGTGATCCATATTAGATGATTGAGAGGGAGTTCCTGAAAGGACCACTGAGTTGAAAGAAGCCACTGGAGGATTCTCATGTGTAACCTTGCCAAGGGAACTAGCAGAACTGTGGCAGACATCGATCCCAATAGTTGCATGACCATTCTGGCTGGGGCTTTGGACCTGGGGAGTAAGGCCTGAACTTGATTTTGTATGATCTGAATTCTGTCTGCAGGTAGATAGACACGCATCTGGTTTGAATCTATCTCTGCCCCTATGAATCTTATTCTTTGAGATGGCGTAACACAGACTTTGGCCAATTGAAGGTGATTCGAGGAATTGCCCAGTGATGTTGTGGCTTGCAGGCTCCGTAGAAGTAGATGCTTGGAGGTGGCAGTTAGAAGCCAGTCGTCTAGGTACGGAAACACCTGGAATCCTAGACTCCTCAAGTGAGCAGTCACTACTGCCAAGCATTTGGTGAACACCCTGGGGGCTGTGGTGAAACCAAAGGGCAGCGCACGGAACTGAAAATGACTGCTTCCTAGGCTGAAGCGCAAGTGTCTCCTGGACGTTTTATGTATTTTGATATGGTAATACGCGTCCTTGAGGTCTATGGAGCACATCCAAACACCTTTCTCCAACAACGGGAGAATGGTTTGTAAAGTGACCATTCGGAACTTGGACTTCTTGACTGAACGGTTTAGGTTGCTTAGGTCCAAAATGGGCCTCAAGTCCCCGGTCTTTTTTGGCACTAAAAAGAATCTTGAGTAAGTCCCTAATCCGATCTGGTCTACGGGGACCGGTTGGATGGCTCCTTTTTGCAGCAGTTTTGAAATTTCTATGGCTGCGGTATCCCGCTGACTGGGTGGCGGGTCCGGGATTCTTTTGGACTGAGGGGGGGGACAACAGAATGGAATGGAGTAACCTCCGGCGATAATTGAAGCACCCATCGGTCCTGGTGATCCCTTCCCAGGCCTTTAGGTGCTTGGCGACCCCGACTGGCTCTGGAGCAGCACAGTCGGGCAATCCCTCAGGGACTATGAAAGGTTGAAGAGCCACGAAAGGACTCGCGGTCTCCAGTGTTGCGGGGGCCTCTGCCGCCTCTGGGACGGCGTCTTCCTGATGAATTTCCCCCTCCTCTGCCTCTGGAGGGGGAACCTTCCTGCTGAGAGGGGTAAGACTTCTGCGATCTCCGGAACCACATCTTCCCTCCTCTTTTAGCCTTGGGATAAGGCCGAAAGGGAGTGGAAAATCGTGCACCTACGGCAGTCAGAGTCTTACCCTCCTGTTCACAGCGGGTAAGTGTATCTTTCACCTTGGGCCCAAACAGGGAAGACCCATCAAAGGGGGCATCGGCGAATGAAGACTTGAAGGCCTCCGCGAAATGACACAGGCGGAGCCAGGCTTGTCTCTGTAGAGCAATGCCTGTACCCGCCGCTCTACTCGCCCCTTCGGCCGCATACGAGATGAGCCTCATGGACGAGTTCGAAATGGATGACATTGTAGCCAGCTGAGATCCAACCGTCTGGGCCAGCTCCTCAGGCAGGTTACCTAAGAGGGTATCGTACAGCTCCTTAATCAGATCCCTCTGGAATCTCGTAAAGTGCGTTAGGTAGTTCAGAGACCTCAAAGTAAAGGCCGCTGAACTTAGGGTGCGCTTGCCGTACCGATCCATGCTCCTAGACTCCTTATTAGGAGGATGGACGGACGTAGAAGCCTCTGCGACATCCTGCTGTGTAGCAGATGCCACCACCATAGCATCCACAGCCACACCTTTCGTGAGGAACTCTTTATCCAGGGGTGCTGAAAGAAATTTGTTTGGACGAGCGGGCACCGGTTCCACAGAGTCCGGGTGTTCCCGCCCTTCGACAGATCAAATCCAAGAGCTGAAGGCGGAGACACCCAGGAGGCGGAGGGCTGAGCCGAGGCCTTCAGGAACACCGACTCATCAGCAGAGAGGTTTGGACTGCCAGCCGCCTCGTTGATTTAGCGCTTCTAGGCTGTCGGCAAAGGAGACATCATCCGAGGACGACTTGGGGGACCCCTCTGCATCATCGAGATCGGTGTCAGATGTCAAAGACTCGTCAGGGGAGTCAACGTGTTTCCTCTTGCACGTTTTCTTCCTGGGAGGTTCTTCCGAAGAGGCTTCAGAAGGACCTCCAGGAGGGGGAGAAACCCCAGCGGGGGTAACCTGAGGCCCAGGGGCTCCGCTGTCTGCTGACAGGGGAACTGCCAACGACCCAGTCTCCAAATGAAGGGAAGGAGCTGGGGAAACTGTGGAGGTAGCCAAAGAAGATTTGGTTAGAGCACTCCTCATAGCCCTGAAGGCGGGACCACCAGAATCCTGGGAAGGACCCCCCTCCGTGGCCACGACAGTGGACGGTACTCCCGCCGCCGACGAGCCAAGAGGGAGACTTGGGACCGAAGGAATCAATCCCAAAGCCTCCCCCCCAGGGCCGAAGGAAGAAGTCCGTGCACTGAACTCCGACCCAGGGGCCGGAGTCGGAGCAAGGGTCGGGCCTGACCCTAACACCTCCACTGGTTCCACCAACACCTGCTCCAACGGTGCCGAAGCTGTTGGAGGAGGAAGTACTGTAAGGGAGTGGACCATCGGCTCCGAAGCCAAATGGGCTGGAGCCGAAACCATCTTTTGGAACACCGGAGACTGGAAAAGTCGAAGGAGTACCCTGTCGATGTCCAAATCAGACATCCTGGAAGATCTCGAGGATACCGATCGGGCCCGAACTGATTTCTCCATCGGCTCCGAAGGGCTCGGGGACCGGCTCCGAAAGGACTCCACAATTATCGGCTCCGAAGAAACTTTCAAGGAAATTTCCCTCGGCGCCGATAAGGACCTCGGCTCCGAGAGGGAAGTGTCTGAGCCGATGACCCTTATCGGCTCCAATATCAGTGGAGCCGATGAGGGTGACCCGCCTCTCGATGCTCCAGACCTCGGCTCCGAAACCAGAGGGGTCGAGGTAGGAGGCATCAAGGCAGACCGTTCAGACCTCGGCTCCGAAGTCCGTGGAGCCGATGGAGAAGTCTGCTTACCTTTTTTAGCCGTCGGTTCCGACTGACTGGTCGGAGCCGCTCTCTTCTTAGAAGGAGACGGAGAGGAAGATAAAGCCTCCTCGAAAGAAGGCTTTATTAATCCTTTAAGGATTAATTTGTTTTTCCTCTCCTGGAGGACTCGGGAGGAAAACGCATGGCATGCACTGCATGATTCCTGGAGATGTTTGGCGCCAAGACAATAGACGCACGAGGAGTGGTCGTCCGTAATGGACATTTTAAACCCACACCTCGTGCACTTTTTAAAACCGGAGGGTTTATGTTCCTTAGACATAGTTGTGCAGAAAAAAAACAGAACACAACAGTAAACTTTAAACAGTTTTTAGGACACAGGTATGCTAGTACACAGAATATTATAAACTGAAGAAACTTTTTTTTTTTTTTTTTTTTTTTTTACAGACAGAAAAGAAAGGACAAGTGAAGAAAACAAGGAGGGTCAAGACCCTCTAACTCAAACGGGTACTTGACCCACACACAACCACAAAAGTAGTTAGTACAGGTGAAGGCCCCTCGAACTGAAACGGAGCCTTCTCTGACAGGAAAAATAAAGCAAATTTCAATAAATCAACAAGAGACACACTCGTACACAAAAAATAGCTGTTAAAACAGCTTTTGGGTTGAAAAGAGAGAACTACTGACAGGAAAAGAAACTATTAGTATAGTACTTAGCCCAGCCAATGTTGAGACCACGTCCAAGCTCTGTAAGCGGCAAACGAGATCTGGGGGATTAGTGGTGGTGCATCCTGGGATAAAGATAGCTCAGCCAATTAGAGGCCTCGCTCTATAGCATAAGCGTGCCGAGTCGGAGCCGAGGGATCGGCTCCGAGCCCATCAGTCAGAATGTAGGCGAGATAGGCTCACATAACATCTTTAATTAAGCGATAACCTTCAATGCCCACTCAAGCCCTGATAACACAGCAGCATATGCAGAATTACTCACAGAAGCTTTGTATAACCATGTCAATGACTGCACAGACAGCTGTACTCACCAGAAACAAGCTCAAAACTAACAAACAATCCTGGTGGAAGCCAAAATTAAACAAGGTGCACAAAAAAGTCAGTAGTCTATTGGTCGTTTTGGGCCAATTCCTAGCTCCTTTCAGCCCCCTGCTATAAAACACGCTAAACACGTGTTTTCCAGCTTGTACCAACTCTGCACAGATCCTCGTGGTGGCCTGCAGAGTGATCCAAGCAGCAGAGAGCTGAAAGAGTGACTTTCTACCAGATATAAGTATTTTTTGTGGCTTTCCCACTGTTATTAAGCTAGCGACTGCATTTTGCCTGTTTTACTGCTACTTTAAGTGATTTCTACATTTTACACTGTTTATTGCACTTTAAGTTACTAATTGTTGCAAATTGTTTCTGTAGGCTACACCTACACACTAAAGTGCGCTAGCCGATTTACAGCATTTACTGTCTGTTTTTTCCTTATCTCTGTAATAAAACAAAAAAATCTCTTGTTTTCCCACTTTACTGAACTAGAGTAGTCCAGTTTCAGAGTTGCTGATCCCTGGGCTTTGTTTTTAGTTCCTGTTACTGATCCATTGCCTTATTAGGAAGGAGGAAGTTTCTTTGCTTACCAGTGGGAGTGGGAAGCACTGAGCGCCTTTTGTCCGATTTGGTGAAGTTTCAGCCAGAAACTAGTAGTCCATTGGTCGTTTGGGCCAATTCCTAGCTCCCTTCAGCCCCTGCTATAAAACACGCTAAACTGTACTGCTGATCTAACCAGCATATCCTACAACTGAAAAGTTCATCTCTACTTGATTCCCAAGTAGACTATTCTCTATCTGTAAAGCCTAGCACTTACTCCTACAGTACTTGCACCTTGATAAAGCACTCTTATTATAGATAGTACCCCACCAGCCTAAAACCCACTTCCGGAGTCCTTTGAAAGTTCTTTATCTACTACTTCTAGTATGTCGAGGGATCAGTTGCTAGTGTCCTCTCCAGCTCAACTGGTGAACCTGGGAATATTGAGGCAATGTTACAATTGCCTCATGTACACAGACAATCCTCTCCTTCTCCCACAAAACACAAATACATGCGAGAGATGCAACTATACGGCCAAACTGGAGGCTGAGCTCTCTCAACATAGGACTGGCAAGACCAGACAGGAGGAGAAGGCAACCACACACAATACATACCCAGTCACACATGGTACCATCACAACTTCAAATCATACACATACTCACACAAAGACATACTCCGGAGGCTCTGATCAAAAATTTACCAAAACAGCAGAGGCCACCAAAGCAGACACCCAAACAACTACCACCTCACGACCCAACACATGCAACACATAGACCACACAGTCAGAGTGTCAAACAGTCACAGCCCTTAAGGCCAAACAAAATGCCAGACACACTTGTCATTGGTGATTCCATAGTCAGACACACTGACGTCCGCTCACCAGACTGAGTAAGGAGAAGGTCACAGTAAGCTGCCTGTCGGGCGCTAGAATCCGCCACATAACGCAAGCACTCAGGTCTCTCAACAGCAGGTACAAGTATGACTCAGTCATTGTCCACGCTGGTGTCAACGACCTGAGACGTACCTCCTTGGACTACATGAAAAGGGACGCCGAGGAGCTCTCTGATTATGTAGCCCAGGCAGGTATGACCCTGACCTTGAGCAGTATCCTACCTTCACCTAGAATGATGCCACAATACAGTGATAAGATGATCAGCTTTAATAATTGGCTTAAATTCTGGTGTCATTCAAAGGGATCCAATGTCTGTCTGCCTGGGATGACATGCTGGACAAGCCACGCTGTTTATAAGGGACGGCTTGCACCTGTCACCCTGGGCTTCGGATATTGGCAAAGGCTCTTGCCACCCCATAGTGCCTTTTTAGGCAAGGCTCAAATTCTAAACCTACCACCCTAGAACACCAAAAGGAAAAAACTAAGGGTAATGCTGCTCAATGCCAGAAGTCTCAATCTCAAGATGCACGCACTCGAGGCCCTTCTCAAAATGGAGAACATCGATGTCTGTGCTGTGACAGAAACCTGGTTCAAGGCTCCTGAGAGCACCCCAGCACTAACAGGTTTCACCTCATATCATACGTTCCGGCCCCAAAATCCGGACAACACCAAGAAAGGAGGGGGGGTGTTCATATACATAAAGGACACCCACACCTCAAGGTTGGTGGCAACGCACGATGCATCAGAGACCATCCAGGTGCAATTAACCATAGGCAAGACTGCTCTGCAATTTGTAGCATGTTACAGGCCACCCTCTCAAACTCAGGAACCTCACATGGCCTTCCTGAAAACATTGGAGGGGATAAATGCATCTCCAAACACCATCATACTAGGTGACTTCAACTACCCTAATATAGACTGGGAACACTACTCAAGCCCGAACACTCTAACCCAAAGATTCCTGGAGTTCATAAACTCAAATGCCATGGAACAACTAGTCACCATCCCCACAAGAGGTGAAAACATACTTGATCTCATCATCACGAACATGGGATCAAAATGTTCAACACCGGAAGTTGATCTCAGATCATAAACTAATCTCGCTGGAGGTCCTCATCCCGCCCCCACCTGAAACAAAAAAGACCACAGTGAAAAACTTCTCAAAAGCCGATTTCACACTTCTAAAAACTAGTGTGGTCTCCTTTAAGGCCCCTGAGCCAGTGGTAAACATTACTCAAACCGCTGAATCACTTACAAATGCCTTCTACCAGCACCTACAGGACTGCATGGATCAGGCAATCCCAAACAAAACTAAGACTCTCTGTACCAAAGGCAAGCGTCCAGTCTGGTGGACCCCAGCCATAAACAAGCTCTACAACAAAAGGAGGAAGCTACTACAAGATAGAGCAAAATCCTTGAAAGGTAAGACACCTTTGATCATTATAAGTAAAAAACTAAGAGCTCTCATAAAATCATCAAAGGCAAATTTTGAGAGAAAAATCGCCAAGGACTCTAAAGACAATCATAAGGCCTTTTTAGCTATGTTAGAAACCTAGGAGGAAACTCCCAGATATGCTCAGAATTAGTTCAAAATGATGTGAAAATTACTGAACCTACACACATTGCTAACATACTGGCTGACAGGTTCAGTGCAAACTTCTCCCCAAAAGGAGAGATATCTATTCCAGAGGATTGTAGCCCCCAAACATCTCCAATGCCCAGGTGAGAACTGCCCTCACTAAGGCAAAAACACAGCATCCATGGGACCGGATGGTGTCCCGGCTGTGTGCTTCATGAACTCAACGAGGAATTAAACCCACAGTTAGGACAGCTGTTTAATCTTAGCCTCACCTCAGGATACGTACCCAAGGAGTGGCGCACGGCGACTGTGGTCCCACTTCATAAGGGCGGTGCCTCCACAGACCCTGGAAATTACCGCCCCATTAGCTTGACAAGCCTTATCTGCAAAGCCATGGAGAGGATCATAATGGAACTCATAAATAAAGACATAGGGAACTTGCAGACTTTGGATCCAACCCAGTTTGGCTTTGTCAAAGGCAGATCCTGCCTCTTAAACTTGGTTGACTTTTTCGAGACAGTCAACAAGGCCATTGATGAGGGAAAGGCAGTCCATACAGCCTACCTCGACCTGGCAAAGGCCGACACAATACCCCACTCAGGTATCATCGAAAACTCATCAGCTTGAATGTAAACCCATACATCACAAGATGGGTTGCAAACTGGCTAAGCGACAGAACCCACAGGGTCAGAGTTGCTGGAGCCATGTCAGACTCAAAGCCTGTCACAAGTGGTGTCCCACAGGGCTCAGTCCTGGGTCCACTCTTGTTCGGCATCTACTTTTCTGAAGTACAAGCAAACACAGGAGGGTTATGGCTGACAAAGTTTGCAGATGACTGCAAACTGGGCCATAGTCGAAAACACATCTGACACAGATATCCTCCAGAAGGGCCTCACAGAAACGGATAACTGGTGCCAGAGCCATGGCCTGAAGTTAAACGCCAAAAATGCATAGTCATACCCTTCGGGAAAAACAAGGTTACCCCTAGCTACCATATAGGTGACAATCCACTGAGCACAGAAAAGTCATCAGGGATCTGGGGACCCAAGTTGACAGTAGTCTTTCTTTGACACTCATGTTGCTAAAGTAGTTAGGAAAACCTTCTATATCGCCCACCTGATCATGAAGGGATTCACATCTAGATCAAGGGAGGTCATCGTCCCCTGTACTCATCACTCATTAGACCTATGATTGAGTACAATGCCCGCTCGAATGTATCTGACCAGACACCTGATGCAGCTTGAAAGGCCCCAAAGTTCCTCACCAAAAGGATAAAGGGTCTCAAAATATGTCTTATGCTGCCCGACTGAAAGAACTCCAGCTTTATTCAGTCTCATACCGCTTGCTCAGAGGTGACCTGTGCCTGACATATAAGGCCATGTCAAACCCAGATTTGATGAATATGCTTCACCTCAAAAATCTAGATCCCTCAGAACCACAAGGGCGGAGACTTAAACCTTGACACGGTTATAAATAGAACGTGCTGGAGGGACAGATTCATCACCCAGAGACTCCCTATGCTGTGGAACAAAATCCCGGTACATGTGAGGCAGAGCACCTCGCTGGCCTTGTTCAAGAGGAATCTTGACCAATGGATGGGAGATCGCAGATATACCCCAGGGATTACTTCAGTGTCACTGCTTGACAGAGGCACAGAAAAATGATAGGCATAGTTTTTATTCAAACTAAAGGGGTGGCGAAAGCCACATAACTATGGGCTAGGCTTATAAATGCCCTTGGGCAGATAGCCTAGTATGAACCTATGAACCTAAAATTAGAAAGTACAATACCAAAAATTAAAAACTCTGTCAAACTGACTAGACAACTAAGAGGTCTAATAAAGACAAACAAAGCAAATATCAAGGTAAAGACAGGGTATGTGTCCAGGCCAAGGGCAACCATAAGGACTTCAGCCATGTCCAAAACCTCAAAAGGCAGCACGAGTGCCAAACTGCTGATAAATGCAGCCAGGCTCATGGAACTGGGAAATATAACAACTCTTCTGGTTAACAAGTTAATTTCCAACTTTAACCCTCCTATCATCCCCAGGAAATACCATATAACATAACCCCTCTATCAGTACTCGGACGGAAGCACAAAAGGAGGGGGAGTACCTATATTCATCAAAGATACCTACACCTCCAGGTTAGTGGCACTGCACGAAGCATCGGAAACCATCCATGTGCAACTAACAGCGGGCAAAACTGCCTTTCAGTTTGTAGCCTGCTACAGAACACCCTCCCTATTACAGGAACCCCACTTGGCATTCCTGAGAATACTGGAGAATATGAAGGTCTCTCCAAACACTATGTTATTGGGTGACTTCAACTACCCAAACATTGACTGGGAAAACTACTCAAGCCCAAACATCCTCGCCCAACGGTTCATTGAATTTATAAACTCTAACGCAATGGAACAACTGGTCACCACTCCCACAAGAGGGAACAACATATTGGACCTAGTCATCACCAACATGGGGACTCTATGTTCCACACTACAGGTAAATCCCTCATTGGTAAGATCAGACAATAAACAAATTTCCCTGGACATCCATATCCCGTTCCCACCCCCAGCCAAGGAAATCACTGTAAAGAATTTCTCAAAAGCCAACTTTGCACTTCTCAAGACAGAGGTGGAATCCTTCAAAGCCCCTGGGCCAAAGGATAATACAACCCAATCCGCAGAATCCTTTACAAATTCATTCTATGAGCACCTGCAGGAATGCATGGATCGTGCCATCCCAAACCAAGACTCACTCCTCCAAAAACAGGAGACCGGTCTGGTGGACCCCAGCCATAAATAAACTATACAACAGAAGGAGGAAGCTACTACATGACAGAGCAAAATCCCAAAAAGGGAAGGCATCTCTCATCAGTATTAGCAAGAAACTTCGATCCCTCATAAAATCATCAAAGGCCAGTTTCGAAAGAAAAATTGCCCTAGACACTAAAGATAATCACAAGGCCTTCTTTAGTTATGTCAGAAACATGGGCGGAAACTCCCAGATATGCTGTGAATTGTTGCACAACGGTACAAAATATACCGAACCTACAGACATAGCCAACATCCTGGCAGACAGATTCAGCGCAAACTTCTCCCCCCCCCAAAGGAGCAAATGCCTATCCCAACTGAATGTAACCTCCCTAACATCACAGATGCACAGGTGAAAGCTGCCCTCTCCAAAGCAAAAAACACAGCATCTATGGGACCGGACGGTGTCTCAGGCGGAGTCTTACATGAGCTCCAAGAAGAACTGAACCCTCACATTTAGTCACTGTTCAAACTTAGCCTTACTACAGGATATGTACCCAAAGAATGGCGTACAGCTACAATGGTCCCACTCCACAAAGGTGGTGCCACAACGGTCCCCGGAAACTATCGCCCCATAAGCCTGACTAGTCTGGTTTGTAAAGCTATGGAGCGTATTATCATGGAACTCATAAACAAAGACATTGGGAGCCTCCAGACACTGGACCCTACCCAATTCGACTTTGTTAAGAGCAGATCTTGCCTCTTAAACCTAGTTGATTTCTTTGAAACAGTTACCAAAGCCATAGATGAGGGCAAGGTAGTCCACACAGTCTGCCTGGACCTCGCAAAAGCCTTCGACACAATACCCCACTCAGGCATCATAAATAAGCTTACCAGCTTAAATATCAACCCCTATATCACAAGATGGGTTGCAAACTGGCTCAGAGATAGAACCCACATGGTCAGAATCGCAGGTGCCATGTCCGAATCCAAACCAGTTATAAGTGGCATCCCACAGGGCTCAGTTCTGGGACCTCTCTTGTTCGGTATATACTTCTGAGGTTCAGGCTAACACGGGGGAATTATGGCTGACAAAGTTCGCAGATGGCTGCAAACAGGGGGCCATAATCGAATCTCCAGTTGACACAAGCATCCTCCAAAAGGGTCTCACAGAGACGGATGCTTGGTGCCAGAGCCACGTCTCAAGCTAAATGCTAAAAATTGCATAGTCATCCCCTTTGGAAAAACAAGGTGCCCAGAAATTACCACACAGGTGGTAATCCATTAAGTACCGAAGTAATTAGAGATTTGGGGACCAACGTAGTAGTAATCCCTCCTTTGATAATCACATTGCCAAAGTGGCTAGAAAGACCTTCTATATAGCCCATCTTATCACGAAAGGGTTCGCATGTAGATCAAGAGAGGTCATTGTGCCCCTCTACTCATCAGGCCCATAATTGAATACAATGCCCCTTTTGTGATGTGCCTTACCCGACACCTGCAGCAACTGGAGAGACCCCAAAAGTACCCCACCAAGAGGATCATGGGCTACAAACAGATGTCCTATGCAGCTCGACTAAAACTCCAGCTCTACTCAGTTGCTTACCGCCTACTCAGAGGCAATCTATGCCTGACATACAAAGCCATGTCAAACCTAGAATTAATGGACATGATCCACCTCAAAAAATCCAAGTCCGTTAGAGCTACACGCTCCAGGGACCTAAACCTCAGCACAAAAATAAATAGGACATGCTGGAGGGACAGATTAATTTCCCAGAGGCTCCCCTCACACTGGAATAGAATCCCAATTCATGTTAGACATAGCCCCTCGTTGACCCTCTTCAAGCGAAATCTGGACGAGTGGATGGGAAATCGTAAATTCACCCCTGGGATCTCTTCTGTGTCCCTGCTAGACAGAGGCACAGTAAACTAATCTTAAAAGGGTACCTTCTGTGACCTACTTTACAGAGGGCACAGTAGGCTAATCTAATAGGGAGGCGGAAGCCAAATACATTCTGGCTAGGTGTATAAATGCCCTAGGGCAGATAGCCTAGTATCTACCTATGAACCTAAATGAAAGTAGAAACTGCTCGTCTAAAATGGTGAATTTTCCACACAAGCAGTGCATAAGGCTTTGGATGTGGAAATTAGCCAGTAGAAAAATTTGCAGGTGGTGGTTGAGAAAAATATGTCTAATTTCTGCATCCAAAGTCTTATTTATGGCTTTTATAATTGTTTATTCAACCAATTACTGCTTTACCCTATTCATCAAAACATCCAGGTATAAGCGAATCTAGGAAGGACTTCTTCTAGATTTTTAATTATAGATAAGATTAGATGACATTTCTGATATTTGCTGAAAAGCCCCACAGTTTAGAACTTATGCAGCGTGGAGACTATCACCATTATGATTTTTATATTTTTTGAGCGAGTACTAGGTGCTCGTTTAGTGAGCAGAGCTCTCTGGAAGGTGTTGTAAGGCATCTGCCTGGGGGTATAAAAATGTTGTAGGCAGTCTTAAACACAAACTCCAGACAGTTAAGGGAGTGACATTCCACATGGTTAGTTGCAAACTTTGCAATTTTATTGTAGAACTGCTCCAGTTTCACTAGACGATGGGAATGCAGGCTCTTGAAGAGGTATACTGGAGACTACGGAGAGGGTAGGTCTACCTATAGTTACGTGCACTTATTCTGTTAGGAAATGTTTCACTTTATAAAGAAATATTAATTTGTGGTTAGTTTTTTTGAACTGCATGGTAGGTGCATTGATCAAATCCTAATCTATTGTCTCTTATTCTCAGTAGTTCTGTATTTTGCACTAGCTCAATTCAAGTATCACCGACTGGTAATATTTTCAAGTCACAGTAGTCTTACTGTTGGGTTGGAGGTGAAAATACCACTCATTTAGACTTATTTGGATTTAGGAGCAGTTTAAATTCTGCTAGCTGTTTTCAGTTTTTATGAGGGAATACTGAGTCATTTTGGAACTGTCTGATGAGGCAACACATTAGTGTTGAGTCATGTGCATACTAGTTTAGATTTGCTGGGAAGAAAGTGCAGAGGTTCATAGGTTGGTACTAGGCTATCGGCCCTAAGGCCTATACAAGCCTAGCCATAACAATTCCCTGGCTATTTCTTCCCACACTGTTTACTTCCCTGGACCCCTGTCTAGCCGTGCGACTGACGTGATCCCCGGGGTGAATTTTCTCTCTCACATCCAATCGTCAAGGTTCCTTTTGCAGACAGCCAAACAGCCGCACTGCTTGACATGTATGGGCAGTCTATTCTGGAGTCTCTGTGTCAGGAACCTATCCCTCCAGCATGTTTTGTTTACTGTGATGACAAGGTTTAGGTCCCAGGAGCGTGTGGCTCTGAGGGATTGGGATTTCTTTAAGTGTAGCATGTCCAACAGCTCTGGGTTTGACATGGCCTTACATGTTAAGCAGAGATCGCTTCTGAGTAGACGATATGGGACAGAGTATAGCTGGAGTTTTTTTAAGGCTGTCAGCATAGGGCATCTGCTTTAGGCCTGTGATTCTTTTAGTGAGGTATTTCTGCGGACTTTCCAGTTGTTGCAGATGTCTTAAGAGGTACATACCAAACGGGGCGTTGAATTCTATAATGGGTCTAATGAGGGATGAGTACAGTGGGATAATGACCTTTTTTCTGGATGAAAAGACCTTACTGATGAGGTGTGCCACATAGGAGGATTTCCTGACTGTTGCGGCGATGTGGTTATTGAAGGGGAGACCACTGTCCACCCGTGTCCCTAAGTCTCTTATCACACTTTCGGTGTTTAGTGTACTGCCAACTATGTGGTAATTCACGGGTACATGTTTTTCCCCCAAAGGGGATAACTATACATTTCTTGGCATTGAGCTTGAGCCCATGGCTCTGGCACCAAGCATCCGTTTCTGTAAGGCCCTTTTGTAGAGTATCCACATCATTTGGGGATTCAATAATGGCAGCCAGTTTGCAGTCATCTGTGAACGTTGTTAGCCAGAGTCCCTTAGTGTTGGCCTATACTTCAGAGAAGTAGATGCCAAACAAGAGCGGTCCCAGGACTAAACCCGGAGGTACTTCACTTGTCACATGTCTGGAGCCGGATTTTGAGTCGGCTACTTTTACAGTGTGGGTTCTGTCAGTAAGCCAGCTGGCAACCCATCAAGTGACGTAGGGATTAATTCCCAGCTTAGTAAGTCTATCTATGATTCCAGATTGGGAGATGGTGTCAAAGGCCTTGGCGAGGTTCAGATAGGCTGTGTCGACTGCCTTACCCTCGGCCACGGCTCTGGAGACTGATTCGAAGAAGTCAATTAGGTAAAGGAGACAAGATCGGCCCTTCACGAACCCAAACTGGGTGGGGTCCAGTGTTTGAAGGTTGCCAATGTCTGTTTATAAGTTCCATGATAATACGTTCCATGGCCTTGCAGATCAGGCTCATCAGACTGATGGGTTGGTAGTTCACGAAATCCAAGTTGGATCCCCCTTGTGGAGTGGGATAACTGTAGTTCTGCGCCACTCAGTGGGCACGAAGCCTGATGTGAGGCTATGATTAAACATGACACTTGGATGAGGTGCCAGTTCATTTTGTAGTTTGTGTAATACACAGCCCGGGATGTCATCTGGTCCCATGGATGCTGTATTCTTAGCTTTGGAGAGTGCGTTTTATACCTGTGTGGCCTTTATTATCAGAATTTGTCAATCTTCCAGTATTGAGATGGGCCATTTAGGGGTGAGAGGGGGGTGAAGTTGGCAGTGAATTGATCAGCCAGGATATTGGCAATATCCTTGGGATCAGTATATTTAATGCCATTCTGTTGTAGCTCAGAGCAGATCTGAGCATTGCCATTTAGATTCTTGACAGTGTTATAGAATGCCTTGTGGTTGTCTTTGGAATCTTTGGCAATTTTATTTTCATAACTAGCTTTGGAGTATTTTATGAAGGATCTCAGCTTCTTACTGAGACTGGTAAGGGTGTTTTTTTGCATCCTGGGATTTTCCTCCATTCTGCAACAGTTTCTTCCTTTTGTTGTAAAGTTTGTTTATAGCACGGGACCACCAGATTGGCTTCTGTTTTTTGGAGCAGCGCATCTTGGTTCTATTTGGGATGGCACGATTCATGCATGAGTGGATGTGCTCATACAGTGCCTTAGTGTTGGATTCAGCAGTCGAACTTTCAGTTCCTGTCTGTTTGTGTGTCATGAAGTTTGTCACTTCTGACTTGAGTAGCATGAAGTTAGCTTTGGAGAAGTTTTTTTTATGGAGGTTTCCTTACTGGGGGGTGGGTACTGGATGTTAAGGGTGACTAGCTTATGGTCAGACCTGACCAATGAGGGGGTGACCATGGGTGTGGACCATTGATTTCCCAGGTTGGTAATGACCAGGTCTAGGATATTGGAGCCCCTGGTGGGACCATGGATTAGGTGATCCAGGGCGTTGGAATTTATAAATTCCAAGAACCGTTGGGCAAAGGTGTTGGTACACGAGTAGTTTTCCCACTTAATGGCAGGGTAGTTGAAATCACCCAGTACTAGGGTGTTTGGTTGTATCTTAATATTTTCCAGTATGTTTAGAAAGGTGTAGTGAGAATCTTGGGGCATGGTGGGGGATCTGTAGCAAGCTAAAATTTGGATTGCAGTCTTACCTAGTGTTAGGTGCACCCGGAGAATTTCAGACGTATTGTGTTGGGCAACTAGCCTGGTGGTGTGAATATCCTTGGTGAATATGCACACTCCTTCACCTTTAGTGTTTCGGTCCTGGTTTGGTGGCCGAGAAGTGTGGTAAGAGCTGTAGCCTGGTACTGCAGGGGTGCTCTCTGGAGCCTTGAACCAGGTCTCAGTTAAGGCACAGATATCGACGTTCCCCATTTTTAGGAGTGCCTCGAGAGAGTGCATTTTGAGATTTAGACTTCTAGCAGTGAGTACCATTACCTTCAGAATTTTCAAGCTTGTACCTGTTACGGTGGTGGTTTTGTTCTTTGAACTTTGCCTAAAAAAGGCACTACAGGGGTGGCAAGAGCCTTAGCCAGTAACCTGAATCCCAGGGGAGACAAGTGCAGACCATCTCTGGCAAAGTATCGTGGTCTGTTGATCATGTCGTCCCAGGCAGACAGATACTGGATCCCCTTTGAATGACACCAGAAGCTTAGTCAATTGAAGTCAATCATTTTGTCCTTATATTGTGGTAACATTATGGGCGAAGGCAGGATGCTACTCAGGGCTAGGGTCATACCTGCCTGGGCCACATGATCTGAGAGATCTCCCATGTCTCTTTTCATGTAGTCCAGGGAGATATGCCTCACATCATTCACTCCAACATGGACAAAGATAGTCATATTTGTACTTGTTGGAGTGACTTGAGTGCATGGGTTATGTGGCAGATCCTCGCACCAAACAGGCAGCTGACTGTAATTTTCTCATTGTTTAGCCTGGTGAGTGGGACATCAGTCTGCCTGACTATAGAGTCACCCATGACTAAAGTGTCAGGTAAGTTGTCTTGCCTTAGGGCTGTTGCTGTGTGGCACACTGGTGTTGTGAGCTATGGGACACTTTGGTTGTTTTTGGTGTTTGTTTGCATTTCAGATTTGGAGGTACTTGTTGCTTGTGCAGGTTACAGTTAACGGCATCCACATATGTGGATCTAATGTTGCTATGTGTGGGTGCTGATGGTGTGGGTTTAGAAGGGCTACGTGTAGCTTGAGGTGTAGTGTGGGTGTTAACTTTCTCCTCTTGACTGTCTAGCAAAATCTTGGGTGGAGAGAGCTTCGCTTCCAGTTTGGCTATGTAAGTACATCTCTCACAGGTTGTAGTGTTGGATGGTAGGAGGAGAGGGTTGTCTGTGTACATGAGGCAATTGCTGCATTACCCCAGTATGCCCAGATCACAGGAGAACTCACCGGAAGCCGACCCTTGGACATGCCTGGTTTGGTGCTTTTTTTGTAAAGTACTAGAGCTGTTTTCCCTTACCTTAGCAAGATACTTTGCAATTATAGGCCATTTCGTGCCTACGATTAATTTCTCCTTATTAACAAGGAGAGCTGGGTGCTTGTATCAGTTTAAGGCTTCCTAATGCTTTCCAGCAGGTATTGGAGCAAGTGATAGTCACATGGGGATGTTTAAAGGTAAGATGAAAAAAAATGGTTTATCCTAAACACTGCAGTGTGCACTAAATAAGTTACATGTGAAAGTAGGTAACTTAAGTTTGACCTGTCTAAAAAGTTAAGTTTTAGTAGAGTCACTATTTTTAAAACAGCAAGATAGATTGAAAGGGGGTGGTCACTTTTGTATTCTGATACTATGGAATACAATAGGATGGCCAATAAATTTAAATAGTTGAAGGGGAGTGATTTCACACAATTATAATTTTGTGCTTACTCATACAAGCCAGTGAAAGCAGAGAGGAAAGGAGATATATGGTCAAATTAACATAAGAGACAGGCAACTAGAAAGACAGTGGTATTTAAGAACACGATAGTAAGCGGGTAGGTGGGTGGGGAAAATTTTCTGCCCAACTCACAAGAGACAGAGCTGAGGTCTCTTGAAGCTTTAATATGCAGTTAAAAGCAGAACACAAGTAAAACACAAGGTAAAGAAAACAAATCACAGTAATCCATTGCATTTTATCTATGCAGAAAAAGGTCCCAATAGTGAAGCTTGGGGCACACCTAATGTCATTTGGTAAGAAGTTGACCATTCATCACCCCAGCATACATTCAATACTCTGTCACGGATCTAATTTTTGAAGTTAACTGACTTTAAAATTTGTAAAAAAAAAAAAGTCTAGTTCCTTATGTGTATAGTACGGGATGTGAAATTTTATCAAACACTTTAGACAGGTCTGAAAATAAAGGTGCCTCCAGTTCACCTTGACCTCGATCTCATCTGTCATGAATACAGTTTATGGAAGTTATAATGCTGTTTCTATGTTATGGTTGAGCCTAAATCCATGCTGGCTAGTGGAAAGTCACTTATTCTCTGTTGGGCAATTGATTTACTGTATGTAAACTCATCTTTCAAGTACTTTAGATAAAGGGGACACAATGCTTAGTTCTCTAGTTTGCTAGTTCATATGTCACCTTTATGTAAAGGAACAACATAAAACTGTTTCTAGACTACACCTTGGAAAGAAGAATTTTGTAACTACAGACAGTAGGTATGCAATGGCTTCAGCAGAACAGGCATGCTTTATGTTTTTTTAACCACAACTACATCACCACAATAAGTTAAGTGAGAAAGCAGTAGTGACAGCATCCCTGCCACTTGATACGTCTGATTAACTGGTTATTGACTGATAACTGAAACCATCTGTGGATTTTATTATGAACAATACTTAAAAATGTGCACATCGCACTTATCTTAAAAATGTCTAAATATAGACAGCATGTCAGAGAACTTTATGTACCATCTTTTTTGTGAACACTTTCAACAGCAAAAAATTGGTTAAGATCCCTGCATATCTACGTGCATTCTGACAGGTGACTTAGAAGGGAAAGCATGCACTGTGCAGGTTATTGTGGCCAAAATATTGTTCGTTTTTATCTACACATTTTGAGGAGTGAGCTCTTCTCAGTAGGGCTAACCCAATTTTCAGAAAAGGAGAAAAAATTCTCAATACAATAAAATATTTTAGAAAACGTATGTCTGAGTAACAAATGTAACAGTTTACAAATCATGTTATGGACTAACTATGGACTAACAATAACTGCAACACATACCCAGATTAATTTCAAATGTCAGAGAATTGTACTTTTCAGATACTGAAGATTTCAATTAGTTATTTCGGAAACTACAAAAATTTTAAGGAGACTGGTCAAAGTGTATCTGACTGACAGGTAGGAATGGGAAGCTCAACAGAACAGTTTGATAATGCTAGTCCACATTAATAAAGCAGTCTGGAAATGGTACAGAAAATAAAGGGAGATGGAATTGGCAAGAGACAACCCTACATATCTACAGTAAGGCTTCCTTTCAAAGAATGAGCAGAGAGAGACAAAGGATTGACATGAAGAACTTTATACGACAATATAAAAGAAATTAACCTAACTATAAGCATAACCAATATAACGTGCTTTACTAATGAATGAACAGCTGTGTTTTAACAAAGATGAATTAATGATAAATCTACAGATTTTACTTAGTAGTGTGTAAAGTTACTGCCAGCTGATGCAAGACTCTGCTGAAATGAGCAGGAGTCCATACTCCAGGGTGGGCAGAACACCCTTTCCTATAGTTTTTTATCTTCAAGCGTTAATGGATGAACTTTTTTTAAGAAAGGGCTGGAATGTTTTTTAGTCTAGCACCAAACTAATTAATATGCAGAGACAGTGAGCTACTGATCAAACAAATTCCTACATAACTGCTCTAATATAAAGGACCTCCACGGGAAAGGGAATTTAAGATAAAACATTTAACTGTGAGACAGTATAATTTTAGTTTTCCTGGCATTTAACAGCAGCATAATTTTAAACTACCCATCCTCCCAGCTAAATTATTGTGCTTTTACGGTGCTCATAATTTAAGGAGCACATCCTCAATGTTAGAAAACTGAATTATTCATTAAATTATGTCTGTAAGGAAGAAGAGCTGATGTCCTTAACCCCTTTCAACTTTAAAACTATCTGGAGGCTTACAGAGATGCACCATCATCCCTTATCGCCAATATGAATGTTGTGGCACTTCGGTAGGCACCAGATTTCACAAGACACAAATATGGAACTGGCTGAAGTCCTAGTTACACTTAAAAAAGTACTACTCAACAGACAGTTATCAATACCCATCTATGACTCTCTTCTAAGCCTGCAAAACACCATAACCAGATAAAATAAAGGTAGAAGTCAACCCAAATAACTTTCTTAAAGTTGGTCTCAACTATCTACGCAAACTGGCCATTTACTACCAGCAAATATACTAGGAGATTTTGTAATTTTATAAAAAATGCCAAATGCACTTGACCAAATTGTTCCCCTCATCACAAGAAGTGTTAAACGTCTTGATCAAGACCTCTCAAACATTTCTCCTAACTGCACCAGCTAGCCTACTCGTTACTCCTTCCCTAGTCAAATCTGACAATATTGATGTTATCTTCTATATGAAAGCTTGTTTCTGTCCCTAAAAACTCCTCTATATTCAGGGATTACACCAAGACCAATTATTTGCTATTTACTAATCTTATTGACAATCACAAACAGTCTAGCTCTTCATCAAATCCTGTTGTAAGCTGCTGCTACTTCTTTTTTCGGCTCCTCTTGTTAGGGGTCGCCGCAGCAGATCAACTGTTTCCATTTCTTCCTGTCCTCTGCATCTTGCTCTGTCTCATCAACCACCTGCATGTCCTCTCTCACCACATCCATAAACCTTAACTTAGGCCTTCCTCTTTTCCTGTTACCTAGCAGCTTCATCCTTAGCATCTTTCCCCCCACCAATATACTCTGCATCCCTCCTCAGCACATGTCCAAATCAACGTAATCTTGCCTCTCTGGCTTTGTCTCCAAACCTTCCAACCTGGGCTGACCATCTAATATACTTATTCCAAAATCCTGTCTTTCCTCGTCACACCCAGTGCAAATCTTAACATCTTCAACTCTGCCACGTCAAGCTCAGACTCCTGCCTTTTTGTCAATGCCACTGTCTCCAACCCATATAACATAGCTGGTCTCACTACCCTCTTGTAGGCCTTCCCTTTCACTCTTACTGGTACTCATCTGTCACAAATCATTCCTGACACTCTTCTCCACCCATTCCATCCTGCCTGTACTCTCTTCTTCACCTCTCTTCCACACTCACCATTACTCTGAACTGTTGATCCCAAGTATTTAAACTCATCCACCTTTGCCACCTCTACTCCCTGCATCCTCACCATTCCTCTATCCTCCCTCTCATTCACACACATATATTCTTAGTCCTGCTGACCTTCATTCCTCTTCTCTCTAGAGCATATCTCCACCTCTCCAGGGTCTCCTCCACCTGTTCCCTACTCTCACTACAGATCACAATGTCATCTGCAAACATCATAGTCCACTGGGACTCCTGTCTGATCTCGTCTGTCAACCTGTCCATCACCACTGCAAATAAGAAAAGGCTCAGAGCTGATCCTTGATGTAACCCCACCACCACCTTAAATGCATCCGTCAGTCACACTACCCTCGTACATATCCTGTACCACTCTTACATACTTCTTTGACACTCCCAGCTTCCTCATACAATACCACAACTCCTCTCTAGGCAACCTGTCATATGTTTTCTCTAAATCCACAAAGACACACTGCAACTCCTTCTGACCTTCTCTATACTTCTCAATCAACACTCTCAGAGCAAACATTGGATCTGTAGTGCTCTTTCCTGGCATGAAACCATACTGCTGATCACTAATCATCACCTCCCTTCTTAACCTAGCTTCCACTACTCTTTCCCATAACTTCATGCTGTGACTGATCAATTTAATCCCTCTGTAGTTACTACAGCTCTGCACATCACACTTATTCTTAAAAATCGATACAAAAACACTTTCTCCATTCCTCAGGCATCCTCTCACTTTCCAAGATTTCATTAAACAATCTAGTTAAAAACTCCACTGCCATTTCATCTAAATACCTCCATGCTTCCACAGGTATGTCATCTGGACCAACAGTCTTTCCGTTCTTCATCCTCTTCATAGCTATCCTTACTTCCTCCTTGCTAATCCACTGCACTTCATGACTCACTATCCACACATCATCCAACCTTCTTTCCCTCTCTTTCTCTTCATTCATCAGCCCCTCAAAAGTACTCTTTCTATCTGCTCAACACACTCTCCTCGCTTGTGAGTATGTTTCCCTCATTATCCTTTATCACCCTTACCTGCTGCACATCTTTACTAGCTCGGTCCCTCTGTCTAGACCCTCTTGGCCAGATGTACTGCAACATCCATACCAGTCTGGAGTAAGCATAATGACAAGTTCACAAACAGATAATCTAGAACAGAAACTGCTGTTAAAAAAGAAATAATTACTAGAGCATACAAAACATTGCAAGATAACCAAAAGAATCAGAGGAGGTTAAAAAAGATTGGTAAGAGAGATTGAATAAGCAATTCACAAAGAAACAATAGAAGATATCTATACGTCTCCCAAACAAGCAGCAAAGTCTAGAAGATTTAGGATTTTTGCTTGGAAGTGTTTACACAAGTAGTTTTGCACCCAAATAGACACCAAAGTCGTCCTCACGTAGGTAGCACATGTTGGAGGTGTGATAGGGAAGAAAGAGGTAACTGGGAACCTATTTTTCTGGGAGTGCAATGAGTTGGCAGACTTTAAAGAGTCCCTATATACTGCTCTGTCAGAGATATTAGATGAGCAAATTGGTGTAACTAAAGAAATTATTTTTGTTGAACTATGATAAAGAACTGGACTTGCCTACACATATTTGGGCCTTGTTGGAGTCTAATGATGGTGAAAGCCAAAAAAACAATTACTAGAAAATGAAAATCAAAGTCTAAACCAACTTTACTAGAAGTAGTGAATATAGTAACAGAGGTAAAACTGGAACTGGGATCTTTAGCAATGGAGCAAATTACATAGGATAAAATAGGAAGAATGAGGTTTAAAAGAAAGGCAGAATTTGAATGAGCCATATGTCTGACCGATGTACATTTAGAACTACAATTCTGTAAATATGGTTTGTGATGTATGTTTGCAACTAATATGTCAATATGGTTTGCTTTCACTTATATGAATATATGATTGCCTATGTCATATGTGATAATTTAATAAAAATGTTTCTTTTTTTAACAACAACAAAAAAAAAAAAAAGACATGTTCAGAAGTAATCCCATATGGTGGAAGTACCAAATCAACAAACTTTATGTAAGTATGTGTGTGTACATATACACACACATAGATCATATATATATGTGTGTGTGTATGTACAGATCTTGTCCATCACTAAAATATGTCCACTTCATCATTATAAAAGATATTTGGAAATGGCAAGTTTTCCCAACTTACCAGTAAATAAAAGATAACCTTAATGCCTTCTTCAGTTAGATTAGGGAGATAAGACGTAAACCTACAATTCAGTATCAAACTTATCTCAAATATATCCCCTTCTCTGACCCAATGGACACTGATAATATTCTTGCAGACAAATTCTCCTTCCAACTTCACCCCCCCCCCCAAGAAGAAATTGGATCAAGTCCGGGAAAAGACAAAGACAAAAACTAATGTGGAGCTTATATATGATGTCATTATTCAGAAACATGAAAATGTAGATATAAAAAGGATGTAATAATAATAAACAATTACCACAATGATCACATTTTTAAAAAGCAAATGAATGTTGAGGCACACTATGCACTCCTACTAAATGTGCTCAAGCTGCTGGGGGGGGGGACACACGTCATTTACTTATCACTGAGTTAAACACAACATGGTGTACAGTAAGACTATAAAATGAGAAGACTAAAAATGGGAATTATATCCATTCCTACAGTCTCTTTGATCTCCTACTCACACCTCTTAACTTTGAAGTACAAGAAATCTGGACAAAGACAAAAATAACAGGAGTCAAAGGCCCAAATATTGGGGGAAGTTTTTGAATATTGTTCTTATTAACTTAGAAATTTGACAAAATAACATAATTTGCATTAGCATGCATTTTCCTAAGGGTATGAAGTCTGAAAATCAAATATCTATTGTTTAATTACTTCAATCCTCAACGGTTTGCCTGAACACCACAATTTTTATGATGAACAGAGCAAAGTAAGTAAACCTGCCTGGTGGACATCTGCAATAAATAAACTCTATAATAAAAGGAAAAAAAATGATGTCCAGGACAAAGAAGGGGCAAGTGCCTAAATGGAAGCAATCTCTCCTTAGTCTGAACAAGCAAATAACAGCACTAATGAAATCCTTCAAAGCCAACTTATAGAGTCCAAACTGCTCACATCTACTAAAGATAATCATAAGGCCTTCTTCACATATGTCTGCAATCTCAAAGGAAGCACTCAGATCTGCTCAGAACTTTTGGTCAATGGCACCACATATACACATGTAAGTATAGCCAACCTGCTGGCAGACAGGTTTGGCGAAAAATTCACCCCCTGTCCCCCATTAGTAAATCAGGACATCCCCAGCACCTACTTTCCTCCCCTTATCTCTAGGGAGCAAGTCATCACTGCCTTCTCAAAGGCAAAAAAATACAGCCTCCATGAGACCCAATAACATCCTAAGCTGCATTCTACATGAACTCAGGCAGGAACTTGCAGCACCATTAGACACCCTATTCAACCAAAGCCCGAGTACCGGCTTTGTCCCAGTCCTGTGGAGGACAGCCACTTTCATCCCTTTGCACAAAGGCGGAGCATTCACCGATCCAGAAAATTATAGACACATCAGCCTAAGTAGCCTGATCTGCAAGGCCATAGAACGGATCATCATGGACCTCATTAACAAGGACATTGGCAACCTCCAAACACTCGATCCCATATGGTTTGGTTTTGTCATGGGGAGGTCATGCCTGTTAAATTGGGTTGGCTTCTTTGAGACAGTCACCAAAGCCATTGATGAGAAGACTGTGCACACCACCTACCTTGACCTGGCCAAAGCCTTCAACACTATTCCCCACTCAAGTATAATAGATAAACTCTCTCAACTAGGCATCCATCAGTATGTTTCTAGATGGGTAACAAACTGGCTACCTGATAAAACTCACCTAGGTAAAATACAGGAAGCTACCTCAAGCAGTATCCCCATAACGAAAGGTGTACCCCAAGGATCGGTCTTGGGGCCTCTGTTTGGTACATACTTTTCTAAGGAGCAGGCCTAAACCAGTGGGCTATAGCTGACCAATTCTGCAGAAGACTGTAAGCTAGGCATTGTCATCAATTCCCCTAGTAATGCTGACATCCTCCAAGAGGGTCTCACCCAAACAAATGACTGGTGCCAGAAACATGGCCTCAAACTGAATGCCACAAAATGCTTCATCACCCCCTTTGGGGAGAGAGACGTCCCCACAAAATGATCACATTAATAAGGTGTTAAGCACCCAATCACTCATGAGGGACTTGGCCACCCAGGTTGATAGCAAACAGACATTTGACCACTATACTGCCTCCGTTGTATGGAAAGCTTTCTACATGACCCACCTCATTAGCAAGGGTATGTCATCCAGGGACAAGGAGGTCATAACATCCCTGTATTCTTTCCCTATAAAACCCATTATTGACTACAATACACCTTTCAGCATGTACCTCACAAAACACATGCAAGTGTAGGCTCCTCACCAGGAGGATCCAGGGCCTCAAGCATCTCCCCTACACAGACAGGCTAAAAGCCCTGTCCCTCTACTCAGTCTCATACAGCCCCCTCAGAGGTGACCTCTGTGTTGCATACAAAGCAATCTCACAGCTCACCTTGAAGGAGCTGCTGCATACCCGCAGGTCAATCTCCACTCGAGTAACCCACATGCGCGACCTCAACCTGATCTGTAACATTAACAAGTCTTTTTGGCGGGACAGATTTGTGTCCCAGAGACTACCCCTTCTGTGGAATAGACTCCCTCTCCACATCAAGCAGAGTACCTCATTAACCCTTTTAATGCACAACCTGGATAACTGGATGGGGGGCAAAAAAATACACCCCTGGAATTCCACCTGTGGACAGAGGCATTGGGTGCTGACTTGTCAGAACATGGCTACAATTTCGGCTAGGCTTGCAAGGGTCTCGGGACCAATAGCCTAGTAACTTCCTATGATCCTATAAAAAACATGAAGCAGAAATCTGAACATTCTGCGAAAATCTGGACAGCTGATAGGTATACTCCTACTGCTAAAGTAAAGTATCACAATCAACAGATATGTGCTTCTTTGAATAATTAAGATCATATAGACTACACTTTTCAATTTAACTACCAGCACCCAACATTCAGTGAAGACCTCGGAAATTCCACCTTTCCACTAACATATTAAATACACTATTAAATCTTCCCCAGAAACTGCACACAGTTATTACGTTTAACCCATACTTAACACTCTCATTTAACATCATCCTTTATATAGCACTTACCGCCTTGTACTCATACTGCAGGCTTCGGGCAGTTACATCCGCCATGCTGCAGTTAGATCGAGAAAATTTTAAAACAAAAACACCTTATAGTCAATTAGCCAACACACAAACTCCAGAAGCAACCCACGTTAACAGTACGACAAAAAGACCCAAAACAACCCTATACAACAAAAATTAACTTCCGGGTCATGGTGCACGTGCAGTTAAAACTGTCGTCAATTTCCGGTGACTGATGCACAGCATTGGGTATCGCAAGACGGGAGTTTGTTCCCTGGTTGTTCATTAGTTGAGCTGAAGATTGTTAATTACTTGTAAAATAGTCACAGTATAATGTTATAGATTCACGACATTGTCTAAAATGCAGGCTTACGTAGTATACGAAATCTGGTGTTTGTGTTTTATTTTCTAATTTAGATTGATGTTTTTAACCGATGCAGAACTCTTCCGTGTGTACCGTAGATAAGAACAGTTGACTTGTGCAAATAGAAGCAGGCTTTCAGCTACGCAATAAATAAATCGGGGTTTAACATCTAAAACAAGTTACACCTGTAGTTCAAAATAAAGTATACACGGCCAATATTTAATATATACGCTATACAAAATTGACACGAAAGTGCAACAATAAGGAGGTGGGGGAGGACTTCATAAATACTCGGTGGAATGTAGTAAGGTAATGTGAGTCTCGGGAAGAGACTACCTAATGTATAACATGTATGATTCATCGTTTAGCAATAATAATTTAGGACACTGGACAGCGACAGCGCGTAAGTGCAAATCCAGAATTCCGAGTGAAGTAAAACACTTTCCATTATTATTGGTCTTATCCCGCTCCTGTAAGTGACTTTAGGAAAAATTCTTAACGCTGAATGCGTAACATGCTCTTCGGTGTGGAACAATGAGATAAATGGACTGTTTAAAACTCAAATGAGAAACATTTCTTATAATGAGGTACACTTGAGAGGTATGAGTAACAATAATGTGTTTTCTACCCATTACTTTTAGTTTTGCTGCCGTACATTGAGCAAAGAAGTTGAAAGCTGACTGTGGACGAAATGATACGGGTAATCAGCAGCTCGTAGATTTTACGCAACTAACATATTCTGAGAGTTATGCAGAAGCATTGGTGTGGTTCAGTGACTCGGTGTTCTCAATTATCGCCCATTTTTATGTTGGTTATGGAAGGCTTGGTAGGAAAGAAGTGGTTGTTTCTGCATTAAAGCACTTCCTGTATATTTTTGTGTGTTGTGGGTGGTATTGCTGAGAAACTGTGCTTAGTATTGTGAAGTCTGTTCGTAGGGGTAAGTAAGGGGGAGTTGTCTTATGGGTTTGTGATCTAAGATTATAGTAGAGTATCTTGTAGTTATTCTGGCATAAAACAGGACACTTTGTAACTTTAAAGAGTTTAGAAATGAGGGAAGCTAGGAATATGGTTCACCTTTTTTTAATTGGAAACCATTTTGACTTTTGAAGGACACTGCAGTGATGTTGTCTTTTGTGAGGTCACGGGGATGAATCTACATATGTTATTAGCTGTGTTGTGGAGGGAGGTCAGATTTTTCTTGGAAGCATTTGCTATGACTGGGAGGTATTTTTTTTCTATTTGTAGTTAGAATCCCTTTGCCTGGTAGAATGGAAGAGGAAGTAGGAGATCTTCTTTTTTGACTGGAAAATAATGTGATTTTGATTTAGTATTAATGATGTGCTGAAACATTTTTCAAGTTAGATTCCCAAGGGTAGATGCGTACTAAGCTGAAGGTCCTATTGGATGGGATGTTGGAAAGTTTTTGTTTGGTAACAAAAGTCATATATTTTGTCCTCCAAGTGTTGTTTAAGTTTTAACTTTGAGTATCCAGTTTAAGAAAAGAAAATATCTTCTTCAAAATTTTTTTTGATGACAGAAGGGGAAGTATTGGCTTTGTAGCTGATAGTGTCATCTGCGTATAGAATAATATCAAGCTGTGGAAGGTGTATGGGTGACATTAGTCAGCATGACCGAATCATCTAGAGGCATATTTTACACTGTTGAGTGACTAGCCCTGCCACGGAGAGAAGTCTGTGGTCTATGCTGAGGATACTGCACACCATAATAGATGAGCAAAGTGGTTTGTCTATACAACTTTTGTTGAGTCTGTGGTGCTGCCCACAGTGCCATTCATTGGTGAGTTTGAGATGGAAACGCTCAATGAGTTTTTCAGAAGTGGGAGAAACCCCAGAGAAACACAGGGAAAACATGTAAATTCCAAACAGGTATTAACTGGAGATCAGAATCAAACCCTGTACCTTGTGCATTGGAGGCGATGACCTTAACCATTGTGCCAACTCATCTTTTTGGTGTTGGTAATGGGTGATTTGACTGCACATGTCGGGACAGACAGAACAGGATGTAAGGACTGCCTGGGTCCACATGGGTGGGGCAACAGGAACAAAGAAGAAGAGGCCATTCTAGACTTCCGTCTGGTAAATGGCTTGATAGTAGCTAACACATAGTACAGAGACAGTCACAAGATCACATACAAGAGTGGCCAACATGCGACTCAGGCAGACTTCCTCCTAGTAAGAAAAGGACACTACGGTAGAATCAATGATTGCGAAGTTATCCCCAGTTAAACAGTCAACCCACAGCATAAACCACTGGTTGCCACCATCAGCTGCAAGCAGTGGTCATAGAGGGCTCTGAGGTCAACAGAGACCAGGTTGAAGACCTGGAAGTTGACTGGAAAGAAAGTATAATAGTTCAAGGAATTTCTCAGGGCTCTAGCACCTCAAAAAGAGGAAGAAATAGACGGAGTTGAAGAAGAATGGAAGCGCCTCAAAACAGCATGTGTGAAGACTACAGAACAGATATGTGGCCAAGCCAGGTATGGAAATAAAGTATATAAGGAAAGCTAGTAGTGGAATACAGAAGTCCAGGAAGTCATAAAAAAAACAGGAGTAGTGCAGGAAAAATTGGGAGATAAAGAAGACCAACCAGACTAGGAAGGAATACTGGTTAGCTAACAAGCTAAGAAAGGCATTGCAGTAGCAAAGAACAGGGCATTGGAGGCACTCTACCAGCTTCTGGAAAGTGACTCAGTGGGTGGTACACAAAACTGTATCAAGTTGCTAGGGAAAGACAAGAAGATAAAAAAAGTGAGATACCTTCGTAAGGGATGCCAACCACAACATGCTCACCAGTCCACAGGACATCAGAGGCAGATGGCAGGAGTACTTTCAGCAGCTTCTGAACGAATTAAATCCCACAGAAGCTGTACTGCCCCAGACACAGCCTATGTTGCGAAAAGAAGAGAAGCCCACCCTAGAAAAAGTAAGAATAGCAGTAAGGAAAATTAAGTCATGGAAAGCAGCAGGCTCAGACAAAGTCACAGCAGATCTGATAAATATGCTAGGTGAAATAGGGGAGAAATGGCTACTGAGGATACTCATAACAATGTGGAGAGAAAAGTGTGTTCCAGATGACTGGAGAATAAGCATACTCAGGCTAGTGTACAAGAACAAAGGGGATAATCACAGCTGTGAGCAGTACAAAGGCATCAGACCCCTGTCACATTGCACAAAAGTTCTGGAGAGGGTGATTGATAAATTGATACCCAGAGTTGTATAAAGTAAGATATCCGATGAGCATTTCAGATCAGGATTCAGCACAACTGACCTGATGTTTGTGGTGAGACAGATAGAAGAGAAGAAGCTAGAGATGAGGAAAGAGTCCAACTGAGTATTCCTAGACTTGGAGAAAGCATATGACAAGGTCACAAGAAAGCTGATTTGAGCAGTACTGCAGTGGTTTGAAGTCCCCAAAACCGTGGTAGAATTAGTGCAGGGTATGTGCAAGGACCTGATGACTTAAGTACGAATGATGTTTGATCCCATGGAGGGATTCCCAGTGGGAGTGGTTGTGCACCAGAGTTCATCTCTGAGCCCACTGTTGTTCATACTGATGATGAGAGTACCTTAGCAAACAGGTCGGAGGGTGCACATTGACAATGCTAGTGTATGCAGACAATGTAGCATTATAGGCAGACTCTGAGCAAGAACGTCAGCAAAGGATAGGGGAATGGAATGCAGAACTGAAGGCACATGGGCTTAAACTAAGTATAGGTAAATCACTGGTAATGGCAGCAAATTGGTGAAATCAGAAAAAAATTAGAATTCAGATAGCAAGGGATATAGTGGAACAGGTTAATAGCTTCAAGTATCTGGGAGGGGGTAGTTGATAACAAGGGAAGTCTGACTGAAGCTAGAATCAGAGGGGCTGCAGCCAACTAGAATAGAGTGTCAGGTGTAGTGTATGACAGAAGAATGCCAAATAAGCTAAAAAGTAAGGTGTACAAGAAGTGGTGCAACCAGTACTGCTGTATGGTGCAGAAACCTGCACAGTGAAGGCAGAGCAGAAAAGGAAGCTAGAAGTATGGAAATGAAGTGCCTGAGAAGGGTGGTAGGATGCACACTATGGGACAGTTGAAGAAATGAGGACATAAGAGCAGAAGCCAAAGTATCTCCTATTGCAGAAATGATCAAAGAGAACAGATTACAGTGGTTTGGACATGTGCAGAAAAGTAGAAGACAATCTGGAGAAGAAGATTTTGACAGACGGGAAGAAGGTAAGACGAAATGAGAACATCCAGCAAAGGGATTAATTGTGTGAGAGAAGATTTGCAACAGAGAGATGGCGACAGTTAATATGATATCCTGACCTTATGTAGAAAATGGGAAAAGGGTTGATGATAGTGATGTGGGAGGTGCATGGGCAAGTGATTAACAAAAGACAAGAATAAAGGGAGTACAATGGATCCTTGCATTACTGTTTTGGTTATGAGTTGAGGATAAACAGAATGAGTATCTGATTTGGACTTTAAAGACTCTTCTGTCCAGGTTGTTTCTGAACCACGGAAGACAATCTTGATTGATACTGAATGAAATAAGGGAGTTTAATAGACGACTGTGGTCCAGCAAGTCAAAAGCTTTTGTTAGGTTGATGAAAGAAAACACTTTTTAAAACTTTTTTTGTCCATGTTCATGAGAATCTCATTTGTAGAGCTGTCATGGTACTGGAAGCTGTCTGGAGTGGTAAATGGATACTCTATTTTTGGGTGTATTCTGTACATCAGGTAAAGACTAGTTTTTAAAAAGATTTTACCTAATATGAGTAGGATTGAAATTGGCTTAATGTCATTGAGGCTTTTAGGTGCAAGTTGCCCTGGTATAGATTTTTGTTATTGCTTGTTTCCACAGAGTATGTGTTGTTCATAGGTTCATAGATAGGTACAAGGCTATTGGCCCTAGGGTCTATACATGCCTAGCCAAAAAGGTACCCTGGCTTTCGCCACCCAAGAAAATTATTTTCCTGTGTCCCTGTCGAGCAGAGCCAAAAATGTGATCCCCGTGATGAATTTTCTATTTCCCGTCCAATCATCAAGATTTTTCTTGAAGAGTGCTAATGAGGAGCTTTGCTTGATATAGATAGGTAGTTTGCTCTAGAGTATGGGAAGTCTCTGGGCCAGGAACCTGTCCCTCCAGCATGTTCTGCTTATTGTAGTGACAAGGTTTAGGTCCCTAGAGCGTGTAGCTCAGAGGGATTGTGATTTCTTTAACTGGAGCATGTCCAACAGCTCTGGGTTTGACATAGGCAATTGTTAGGCAGAGATTGCCTATGAGTAGACGATTTGCAATGGAGGAAAGCTGGAGTTTTTTGAGGCCAGTAATCCTCTTTGTGAGGTATTTCTGTGGCCTTTCCAGTTGTTGTAGATGTCTTGTGAGGTACATACCAAAAGGGGTGCTGTACTCTATAATAGTTCTAATGAGTGATGAGTAGAGGGGAACGATGACCTCTTGTTTCCTGGATGAGAAACCTTTTGTGATGAGGTGTGCCACATAGAAGGATTTCTTGACTACTGTGGCAATGTGATTATCAAAGGAGAGACTACTGTCCACCTGTGTCCCAAGGTCTCTTATCACACTTTTGGTGTTAACTAGACTACCATCTATGTGGTAGCTCAGGGGTACAGAGTTTTTACCAAAGGGAATGACAGTGCACTTTTTGACATTGAGCTTAAGGCCATGGCTTTGACACCAGGCATCTGTCTCAGTGAGGCCCTTTTGTAAGATGTCCACATCATTAGGTGTTTCAGTTATGGCTCCTAGTTTACAGTCATTTGCCACCTTCATTAGCCAAAGACATTCTGTGTTAGCCTGTACTTCAGAAAAGTAGATACCAAACAGGAGAGGACCCAGGACTGTACCCTGTGGTACACCACTTGTCATTGGTCTGAAGTCGGATTTGGAGTCTGCTACTTTCACAGTGTGGGTTCCATCAGTGAGCCAGTTGGCAACCCATCTTGTGACATAGCGATTTATACCTAGTTTAGTGAGTTTATCTATAATTCCAGAGTGGGGGATGGTGTCAAAAGTTTTGGCAAGATCTAGATAGGCTGTGTGAACAACCTTATCCTCGTCTACGGCTTTGGTGACTGCTTCAAAGAAGTCTTTCGGATTTAGGAGACATGATCTGCCTTTTACAAACCCGAACTGGTTGGTTGGTCCAGAGTCTGGAGATTGCCAATGTCTGTTTATAAGTTCCATGATGATACATTCCGTGGCCTTGCAGACCAGGCTTGTTCAGCTAATGGGGCAGTAGTTCCTGGGGTCCATGGTGGCTCCCCCTTATAAGTATCTTATAAGGGATCTCAGCTTCTTACCGAGGCTAACCAGGGAGCTCATCCACTCATGGGATTTTACTCTCTTTTGCAACAGTTTCTTCCTTCTGTTGTACAGTTTGTTTATGGCAGGGGACCACCAGATTGGCTTCCTTTTTTTGGAGGATAGCGTCTTGGTTCTGTTTGGGATAGCACGATCCATGCAGTCGTGTAAGTGCTTATAGAGTGCATTTGTGTAGGATTCAGCAGTTGTAACTGTATTGTCCGTCTGCACGGGTGTCATGAAGTTCACTTCTGTCTTAAAAAGCATAAAGTTGGCTTTGGAAACATTTTTTACTGTGGTTTCCTTAATGGGGGTAGGGGCAAGATGTGGATATCAAGGGTGATTAGCTTATGGTCGGATCGGACCACCGAGGAGTTCACTTCAGGTGTGGAACACCGGTCACTCATGTTGGTAATGACTAGGTCTAGAATATTGTTGCCCCTGGTGGGGGTGTAGATAAGCTGATCCAGGGCATTGGAGTTTATGAATTCCAGAAACCGTTGAGCTAAGGAGTTGGTACACAAGTTGTTTTCCCAGTTAATGGTGGGGTAGTTAAAGTTGCCCATTATTAGGGTATTTGGTTGAACCCTAATATTTTCCAGTACATCAAGAAAAGAGGAGTGGGAATCCTGGGGCATGGTGGGGGATCTGTAGCAAGCTACAATTTGGATTGCAGTTTTGCCCAGAGTTAGTTGCACTTGGATAACCTTGGATGCATTATGCTGAGCAACTAGCCTGGAGGTGTGGATATCCTTAATGAATATGGACATACCTCCGCATTTGGTGTTTCGGTCCAGGTTACATGGCCGAAAAGTGTGATATGAGTTATAGCCTGGTAGTGCAGGGGTGCTCTCTGAAGCTTTGAACCAGGTCTCAGTCACTGCACAGATATCGATGTTCTCCATTTTAAGGAGTGCCTCGAGTGAGTGCATTTTGAGATTTAAACTTCTAGCATTGAATAGCATTACCCTCAGTTTTTGCTTGCCTGTTCCTCTTATGGTGGTGAATTTGTTATTTGAACCTTGCCTAAAAAAGGCACTATAGGGGCAGCAAGAGCCTTAGCCAGTATCTGTAATCCTAGGGGTGACAGGTACAGGCCATCTGTGCAAAAGCATCGTGGTCTGTCGACCATGTCATCCCAAGCATACAGATACTGGATCCCCTTAGAATGACACCAGAAGTTTAGCCAATTGTTGAAGTCAATCATTTTGCCTTTGTACTGTGGTATAATTCAGGGCGATGGCAGAATGCTACTCAGGGCTAGGGTCATACCTGCATGGGCTACAAGATCGGAGAGCTCTTCCATGTCTCTTTTCATGTAGTCCAGGGAGGTACGTCTCAGGTCATTCACACCAACATGGACAATGACAGAGTCATATTTGTACTTGTTGTGGAGTGACCTGAGTGCGTGGGTTATGTGGCAGATCCTGGCACCTGACAGGCAGCTGACAGTAACCTCCGTGTTTAGCCTAGTGAGTGGGACATCAGTGTGCCTAACTATAGAGTCACCTATGACTAGTGTGTTGGGTACGTTGTTTTGCCTTATTGAATGTGGTTGAGTGGCACACTGAGTCTGTGGACTATGTGTCATTTGGGTTTTGTTGGGGGATGGAGATTGCTTGCGTTTCTGCTTTGGAGGTCTCTGTTGCTTAGACAGATTATTATTGAGAGTCTCCACGAATATTTTTGTGTTGTGTTGTGCCAGCAACAATGCTCATAAAGTCTCATAAATAAATAAAAGAGTTTTTCGAAAGAGAATTTATGAGCATTGTTGTTGGCATTGCTAAGGGAAAAGTCTACAATGCTTTATATAAACTCTCTTTAAAGTGTCCCAATGGTTTTAAATTCATTATACTAGAAAAACGTATATGGGACCTATGGGGTGGTAACTGGGAAGATACGCTTGAATCTAAGGAGCTAACCTGGCAGTTAAAATTGGACACTACCACCCAAACACCCATCTCCCCGGGGTATTATATTAACAAGACTATTTCTATTATACCTGCACTAAAACTCAGGGCAGCTGAGTTATGAGTTTTACCTGGAGTTTTGATGGTCATTGTATCGCATTGGTACTATTCAGTTTGAGTGCTTAATATTTAAATTATATATGTAAGATTATTTGCATTTTATAAGGCGTTTGTAAAATATATAATTTGATTTAGGCTGTTTTGTAATGACAAGTTGCATATGCATGTATTGTTTTTAATGCAGTACTATCTTTTTAAATAAGGGGTTGCATCTGATTGATAGTAAAAGGATATGTGTTTGAAAACAATAAAAAACATCATTTGTATTTTCATGCTAAATGTGTGTTTGTGGATTACTTCAACTTAACTGCCCTTAGTTTAAGGGCTGGAACTAAATGTGGTCATTAAGTACTTGGAAAGCACAGGCGTCTAGCTGTAATTGCCACATCAGTTCCCTAAATTTAACCCTGGTTTCCCAGTCACCACCCCTATCATCGTGCTTAACACACTCTGGGACCCACATTTTAAAGTCAGCTGCACCACATTGAAGAACATGTCTAAACAGGTCATTGGTTTCTTTTCTTTGAATAATGTTGTACATATGTTCATATATCCTTCACCTTAAATTTCATTTAGTTTTGCCCACATAGAATGCCCAGCAGGCATTGCAGTAGACGAGGTAGACCACCCCTTTTGTAAAACAACTATAATAACCTGAACCCTTCAGAATGATGGCCAGGCTAGGAAGATGTAGTGTGTCCTGATTAGCCAAAAATGTACCTTGAGAACATCTTCCACATCTGTGGGCTCCTCTTCTCACAGCCAGGGTGCTATCATAATTTGTTTTTCTCTTATCTAGTATATCTTTGAAATTATAATCCCTCCTATAGCTGTGTTGCAATTGCTTATTGAATACCTCAAGTTTATTGGGAATTCTCTTGAACTTATCCCAAATGCCATTGATAGTCTTCTTCACCCATCCCGTATCCCGGCAAAATGTAATTACTAAGTGTGATGCCTGGGCATCTGGTAGGAAAAGGGCTTCTTCATTTGAATTCACCTCACCTAATATGTTTGAACCATAGGCCGACCCACATCTAAGAAGTGGCAGGTAAATAGTCCCTCATCCATTTAAGATCTCTTATTTTAAAGTTATAATGAGGTCATCTGGGTAGCCCCTCTCCAAAAGTAATGTTTGAACATATTCCAGTCCTTTAACTAATCCCTCTTTCTCTGATGTCATTCGTGCCACCCTAACTATCTGTCCCTTCACAATGTTTTTTTTTTTTTTAAAAAGGGTGATTACTATCAAAGTGTAGATATGAACTGAAAATACATTTTTTCCTGTATACTTGTGACACAAGCCTATGGTTCAGGATGTCCTTCTTAATAGAAACATCCAAGTAATGTGCCTCATCAATGTCAAAAAACATGGGTAAAAGTCAGAAAATCAGTTGTATGGTTAAGAAAACCCTTGAAAAGGGGGATCTGGTCATAGGGTCCTCCCCAAACAATGAAAATGTCATCCAGAAAATGAAAATATTTGTATATGTAACCCTTAAATGTAGAGTTGAAAACAATGTGTTTCTCCCAGTAAAGCATTACTATGTTCACAAAAATTAGCGCACAGGAAGAACCCATGGCCACGCCATCTAACTGATGGTAATATTCCCCTTGGAAGTACAAGTAATTGTTCTTGAGCACTACCTCCATATTCTCAAGATGTAGCCTAAAGTCATTGTCAGTTAAGAATCAAAACTCTATCAACATTTGTTCAAACCACTCTAGACCAATGATGTGGGGTATGACCAAATATAAATCCTTCACGTCTATTGTTAAAAATGAAAAATTAGAACTAAATTCCAGTTGGCCCATTTTAATCAGGAAATCCCAAGAATCAACTAAAATATGTGGGTACATGTTGTAGAAGGGTTTCAGCTTGGTATCAACAAATATAGCCAAAGGCTGAGTTTTGGACCCCTCGAAAGTAACAATAGGCCTAATTGGTGGATTTGAGTAATCCTTGTGGACTTTCGGAATACCAAAAATGCCAGGGACATAAAGTTTGTGAACTTTAAAAAAATTATATAATTTCTCATCTATTAAGCCTTGCATCAAATTATCTTCCAGGACCAAATCAGTCTTCCTGTATGACATATTAAGCTTGTTTTTAGAAACAATAGAATATCTAGAATCTGTATTCATTATCTCCATCATTTTGGCCACATATAACTAGTTCTCCATCAACACCCCCCCACCCACCCTTGTTGGGTTTCATCTCCCGTAATTGATTGTTTTGAGTCACGTTTGAGACTATTTACCTGCCACTTATTAGATGTAGGTCACCCTATGATTCGAATAGATTAGGTGAGGTTAATTCCCTACCAGACGCCCAGGCACCACACTTAGTAATTACATTTTGTCAGGATACGGGCTGGGTGAAGAAGACTATCAGTGGCATTTGGGATAAGTTCAAGAGAATGCCAAATAGACTTGAGGTATTCAATAAGCAATTGCAATACAGCTGTAGGAGAGATTATAATCTCAAAGATATACTAGATAAGAAAAAAAACAAATGATGATAGTACCCTGGCAGTGAGAAGAGGAACCCACAGATGTGGAAGATGTTCCCAATGTACCTTTTGGGCTAATCAGGACACAGTACATCTTCCTAGCCTGGTCTTCATTTTGAAGGGTTCAGGTTGTTTTACAAAAGAGGTGGTCTACCTCGCCTACTGCAATGCCTGCTGGGCATTCTATGTGGGCAAAACTGAATGGAATTTAAGGTCAAGGATATATGAACATATGTACAACATTAGTTGAAGAAAAGAAACCAATGCCCTATTTAGACATGTTCTTCAGTGTGGTGCAGCTGACTTTAAATTTTGGGTCCTAGAGTGTGTTAAGCATGATGATAGGGGTAGTGACCGGGAAACCAGGCTTGAATTTAGGGAATTGATGTAGCAATTATGCCTAGACACCTGTGTTTTCCCAGGACTTAATGACCACGTCTTTCATTCCAGCCCTTAAACTAAGGGTGGTTAAGTTGAAGTAATCTACACACACACACATTTATCATGAAAATACAAATCCTGATTTTTTTTTATTTTCGATCACATATCCTTTTACAATATACATATATATATATATATATATATATATATATATATATATATATATATATATATATATATATATATATTGTGCACAGCTTTTAATTTGCTGTCAATATGTCACTGTTTTTTTTAGCTATTTTGATTTTTGATTGTCACAACTTTTAACAAATGAGTATATTTTGTTCGGTTTTTAAATATCCTGGAAACTGGTACCATTGATTCTGATGAATTTTCCTGTTTGGAGATGAAAGCGCTAAATCCATTTGTTATCTTGTGTTACAATAAAGAAATTGTAAGAACATTTTTGGTGCTTTGTTTTCTTTGGAGTGACAGCCTTTACCGGTGCCTACATACCAAAGGGTTTTGGTTATTAGTTTACATTGTTAGTCCATTTTCGTGTTTTACTATCTATCTAACTATATATATATATATATATATATATATATATATATATATATATATTTATTAAACATTGCAAGCGCAGAATCATGAACTCCCGGAACATCGTCTTTCCTGTCTGGAAAAGTAACCACTTGGCCACCAATGAAAAAAAAACACAATGGGCAGGAAATCATATCCATCGCCCCCCCCCCCGACTCCCCTACTTAAATATACCAACTCTGAGATCACACTACAGCAGAGAAAGGGCAAAGTTCACCATGATGGCCAATTGGTTACTTTCCCAGAGAGGAAAGACAATGTTCCAGGAGTTCGTGATTCTGTACTGTCAACGTTTTGGTCTCGCCGTTTTCAGCTTTGACGATGTGGGCTGCGATATTTTGAAGGTAAACCATATATATATATATATATATATATATATATATATATATATATATATATATATATTAGAATGATGCCACAATATGAAGACAAGATGATCAATTTCAACAATTGGCTTAAGTATTGGTGTCATTCAAAGGGGATCCAATGCCTGTCAGCCTGGGATGACATGCTCATCAAGCCACGATGCTTCGCTAAGGACAGCTTGCACCTGTCACCCCTGGGCTTTCGGATATTGGCAAAGGCTCTTGCTAACCCCGTAGTGCCTTTTTTGCTCAAGGCTTAAAAGACAAACCCACCTCCATAGGTATCACAAGGGATAAGAAACTAAGAGTAATGCTACTCAACGCCAGAAGTCTAAACCTCAAGATGCATGCACTCGAAACTCTGCTTAGCATGGAGAACAACGATATCTGTGCAGTAACAGAAATCTGGTTCAAGGCTCCCGAGAGCACCCCAACACTACCAGGTTATACCTCATACCATGCTTTTCGGCCCCAAAACTTGGACCAAACCACAAAAGGAGGGGGAGTATCAATATTCGTCAAAGATACCCACACCTCCAGGTTGGTGGCACAGCACAAAGCATCAGAGACTATCCATGTGCAACTAACAGTGGGTAAAACTGCCTTCCAGTTTATAGCCTGCTACAGACCACCCTCCGAAACCCAGGAACCCAACTCGGCCTTCCTGAGAACACTGGAAAATATGAAGGTCTCTCCAAACACCATTATATTGGGCGACTTCAACTACCCAAACATAGACTGGGAGCATTACTCTAGCTCCAACACCCTAGCCCAAAGGTTCCTAGAATTTATAAACTCAAATGCTATGGAACAACTTGTTACCACTCCCACAAGAGGGGAAAACATACTGGACCTGATCATCACCAACATGGGGACTTTATGCTCCAGACCAGAAGTGTATCCCACACTGGTAAGATCAGACCATAAACTAATCTCACTGGATATTCACATCCCGACCCCACCCTATACCCAGAAAACCACAGTGAAAAACTTCTCTAAAGCAAATTTCACACTCCTCAAAAACCGAGGTGGAATCCTTCAAAGCCCCCGGGCCTGTGGAAAATATGGCCCAGACAACAGAATCCTTTATAAACGCATTCTATGAACACCTTCAGGAATGCATGGATCATGAAATCCCAAATAAAACCAAGACCCAATCCTCCAAAGGCAGATCTGGTGGACTCCAGCCATAAACAAATTATACAATAGTAGGAGGAAGCTACTACATCATAGAGCAAAATCCCAAAAAGGGAAGGCATCTCTGATCAGTATTAGCAAAAAACTACTGGCACTCATAAAATCGTCTAAGGCCAGCTTCGAGAGAAAAATTGCACAGGACACTAAGGATAATCACAAGGCTTTCTTTAGTTATGTTAGGAACCTGGGTGGGAATTCCCAGATATGCTCAGAATTAGTCCAAAATGACAAAAAATACACTGAACCCACAGACATTGCCAACATCCTAGCTGACAGGTTCAGCGCAAACTTCTCCCCCCCTCCCCACCAAAAGGGCAAATATCTATCCCAGCAGAGTGCTGCCCCCTGACATCGCAGATGCTCAGGTAAGAGCCGCCCTCTCCAAAGCAAAAAACACAGCATCAATGGGACCAGACAGTGTCCCGGGCTGCATCCTACATGAACTCCAAGAAGAGCTAAACCCAAACATAAAACTACTGTTCAATCTCAGCCTTACTACAGGATATGTACCCAAAGAGTGGCGTACAGCAACAGTGGTCCCCCTCCAGAAAGATGGTGCCTCAACGGATCCTGGAAACTATTGCCCCATAAGCCTGACTAGCTTGGTCTGCAAAGCTATGGAAAGGATCATCATGGACCTCATAAAGATATTGGGGACCTACGGACACTGGATCATACCCAGTTCGGCCTTGTTAAGGGCAGATCCTGACTCTTAAACCTGGTCAATTTCTTTGAAACAGTCACCAAGGCCATTGACGAGGGGAAGGTGGTCCACATAGCCTACCTGGACCTCACAAAAGCCTTCGATACAATACCTCACTCGGGCATTATAGATAAGCTCACCAGCTTAAATATAAACCCCTATGTCACTAGATGGGTTGCAAACTGGCTCAAGGACAGAACCCACATGGTTAGAATTTCTGGAGCCATGTCAGACTTAAACCCCTATGTCACTAGATGGGTTGCAAACTGGCTCAAGGACAGAACCCACATGGTTAGAATTTCTGGAGCCATGTCAGACTCCAAATCAGTTACAAGTGGTGTCCCACAAGGCTCAGTCCTGGGACCTATCTTGTTCGGTATATATTTCTCGGAGGTACAGGCCAACATGGAAGGACTGTGGCTGACCAAGTTCGCAGATGACTGCAAACTTGGTGCCATAATTGACTCTCCAGCCGACACAAGCATCCTCCAAAAGGGCCACATAGAAACAGACAACTGGTGCCAGAGCCATGGCATCAAGCTAAACGCCAAAAAGTGTATAGTCATCCCCTTTGGCAAAAACAAAGTGCCCACAAATTACCACATAGGTGGTAATCCATTAAGTACAGAAGACGTAATTAGGGACCTGGGGACCCAAGTTGATAGCAATCTCTCATTTGACAACCACATGGCCAAAGTGGTTAGAAAAATATTTTATATAGCCCACCTAATCATGAAGGGATGTACCTTACCAGACACCTGCAGCAACTGGAAAGACCCCAAAAGTACCTCACCAAGAGGATCAAAGGGCTCAAACAGATGCCATATGCTGCTCGGTTAAAGAGACTCCACCTCTACTCAGTGGCATACCGCCTGCTCAGAGGCAATCTGTGCCTGACGTATAAAGCCATGTCCAACCCGGAATTAATGGACATGCTGCACCTCAGAAAATCCAAATCCCATCGAGCTACGTGCTCGAGAGACTTGAACCTCAGCACTGAAATAAATAGGACATGCTGGAGGGACAGATTCATAAGCCAGAGGCTGCCTTCACTCTGGAATAAAATCCCAGTCCAGGTTAGGCAGAGTCCCTCATTGACTCTCTTCAAGAGGAATCTTGATGAGTGGGTGGGAGATCGTAGGTTTACCCTGGGTATCACTTCTGTGTCACTGTTAGACAGAGGCACAGTATACTAACCTCGAAAAAGGGCATAGCAAAATTAATTTAAAATGGGTGGCGAAAGCCAAACACACTCTGGCTAGGCTTATAAATGCCCTAGGGCAGATATCCTAGTATGAACCTATGAACCTATATATATATATATATATATATATATATATATATGTGTGACATTTAGTACACTGTTCCAAATACTTCTGCTTTAGCAAGTCATTAATGGCATACTCATTTAAGGAATCCATTTTTAGTTACAAACAAATAAAGAAATCTAAAAGAAAATGTTGCCACAGCATTCAAAGAAATTTTAAGTCAACTTATATTTTTAGAGTTTTCTAAAAGTGATACATAGTATCTTTAAAAGTCTGTACTTAATATGTCTGATGTAACTATGTCTGCAAAAATTGTTAGAGCAAGATAAAACTTAGGAATTGAGTTATTAATACAAAAATAGCTTGAAATGCTTACAAACTGGTTACAGAAGCTGGAGTGCTAAAATGCTGCAATGTGTTGCAAGTTACTGCTTGTTAGAATGGCACAGGGGCTGAGATCCTGCAAAAGAACAGACTACTTGCCTATGGGTCAAGAGCATTTACGGTTGCTGGTAAGATGTGTGCTCAGATAGAAAAGGAACTTTTAGTAGTAGTGCACTGATGTTTCTTTCATGAAAGAGCTAAGTTAAAGCCAGGGTTTAATGTTCAGTACTAACAAAATAATAGCTTCCAATCACCAGCAAAACAAATATGTGAGAGGCTGTATAACTCAAATCCGGAGATAGTAAAGTGCAAAGCAAGAGTATATGGTATGATGTATTATCTAGGAATGGTAATTTATATGAAGCAGGTAGCACAGCCTCATTCCATTTATACTGAATATCATAACAATCCAATAGAAAAAAAATACAAGCATACCCATTATCAAGACATCAGTACAGTAGATTAAGCACTGATTTGTTTCACTTCAAAGAAGCCTTGTACCTCATATGTGTAGATATACCTAATGGTGTTACATATGTTAGTAGTCTGAAGTGCAAAAATCAGGAATTTAGGAAGCTGTTATGGTGCTTCAGAGAGAAAAGCATCTTCTTTACATATTTGCTGGTTATATTTTATAAAAGGATACAAAATAGACTTTTTTACTAACACATACTAATATATTGTCATTTAAGTAAATTTTAGTTCTGTTGTACAGATCTCTGAAAATTGGAAACCATTATATGACAAAATGAATAACAGCCTTTAGAACATTTGTAACTGTGGAAGTTTCAGCAGTCTTGTCTACTGGCAAGAAAGATGGAAGCCATTGGTGTTGAAGAGAGTGCAGATGTCACTGGCTTTACTGCATTGTGGATGTCTTACTGGGGACTGCTTTAGTTGAATTTCAAAGACTGAATGGCAAGTTCTTGAATTTCATAAGCTTAATGGACATGAGTGATGTGGCTGTGGATATACCGCTTTACAATCAATGAGGCACATATTTAGTATTGCAATGAAAGATGAATGGGAGGCATAATGGCATAGTGCCTCACAGCAAGAAGTTTTCCTATTTGGTTCTCATTTGGTGGTGCCTTTTGTGCAGAGAATGCATATCCTCCCTGTGTTTACATGGGTTTCCACAAACATGTCAAAGACATGTGATAGGTGGATTGCAGAGTCTAAATTGGCTGTACGTGTGTGTGTGTGTGGGGGGGGGGGTTGATAATGAAGAAAGGCCTGGCAATCTGTTTCCATTCTGTGCTTGCTTGGTAAACTCTTTGAATGGTGTTGGCTGTTCACGAGTTGCTGTATATGTCAAGTGCAACTCAACAACATTGTATAAAAGAATAAGGTGTTTAATGAAGAAATTCGGTAACTTTTGTGTGAAGTCAAAATACTTTATTAATAAACTGCTTGAAAAAGAGTTTAAGTGAGTTGAGGAAGGATCTGTGAGTGATTGGGGTTGTAGACAGACTAGGGGGTTTAGACTGTATGGTGTACAGAGGAAGATATGTTGCCTAAGTGATCTAATTTTCAGTTCAGAATTATTAGCCTGGAAATAGCCTTTTAGTTTCCGTTATCAACCTTTGAGCTTGTAGCAAAAGGAACTCATAAGTATATACTAGGGTAATGACCACCAGGGCCTTTATAAGCCTAGCATTGAAATCAAATCCAGTTGTGTCCCTGTGTATCATGGGTCTTAATTTGGAGATAATATGTTAGTTAAGAAGTTTCTAGAGGTTCATAGGTTCATAGGTAGGTACTAGGCTATTGGCCCTAGGGCCTATATAAGCCTAGCCAAAAAATGTACCCTGGCTTTTGCCACCCAAGAAAATTATTTTCCTGAGCCCCTGTTGAGCAGAGCCACAGAAGTGATCCCTGGGATGAATTTCCTATTTCCCATCCAATCATCAAGATTTTTCTTGAAGAGTGCTAATGAGGAGCTCTGTTTGACATAGATAGGTAGTCTGTTCCAGAGTATGGGAAGTCTCTGGGACAGGAATCTATCCCTCCAGCATGTTCTGTTTATTGTGGTGGCAAGGTTTAGGTCCCTAGAGCGTGTAGCTCGGAGGGATTGGGATTTCTTTAAGTGGGGCATGTCCATCAGCTCTGGGTTTGACATAGCTTTGTATGTTAGGCAGAGATCGCCCCTGAGTAGGCGATATGCGATGAAGTAAAGCTGTAGTTTTTTGAGATGGTCTGCGTAGGGCATCTGTTTGAGGCCAGTAATCCTCTTTGTGAGGTATTTCTGTGGTCTTTCCAGTTGTTGTAGATGTCTTGTGAGGTACATACCAAAAGAGGCGTTGTACTCTATAATGAGTCTAATGAGTGATGAGTAGAGGGGAACAATGATCTCTTTGAGCCACGTAGAAGGATTTCCTGACCACTGTGGCGATGAGATTATCAAAGGAGAGACTACTGTCCACCTGTGTCCCAAGGTCTCTTATCACATTTTTGGCATTAAGTAGACTACCAGCTATGTGGTGGTTCATGGGTACAGAGTTTTTACCAAAGGGGATGACAATACACTTTCTGGAATTGAGCTTCAGGCCATGGCTTGGACAACAGGTATCTGTCTCAGTGAGACCCTTTTGTAGTATGTCCACATCATTAAGAGTTTCGATTATGGCTCCTAGTTTGCAGTCATCTGCAAACTTTGTTAGCCAAAGACCTTCTGTGTTAGCCTGCACTTCAGAGAAGTAGATACCAAACAGGAGAGGACCCAGGACTGAACCCTGTGGTTCTCCACTTGTCACTGGTCTGAAGTCGGATTTGGAATTCGCTACTTTCACAGTGTGGGCTCTGTCCGTGAGCCAGTTGGCAACCCATCTTGTGACATAGGGATTTATACCTAGTTTAGTGAGCTTATCTATAATTCCAGAGAGAGGGATGGTGTCGAAAGCCTTGGCAAGATCTAGATAAGCTGTGTGAACCACTTTACCCTCATCTATGTCTTTGGTGACTGCTTCAAAGAAGTCAATCAGGTTTAGGAGACATGATCTGCCTTTTACAAATCTGAACTGGGTAGGGTCCAGAGTTTGTAGATTACCAATGTCTTTGTTTATGAGTTCCACGATGATACGTTCCATGGCCTTGCAGACCAGGCTCATCAGGCTAATGGGGCAGTAGTTCCTGGGGTCCATCATGACTCCCCCTTTGTGGAGTGGGATAACCGTCGCGGTGCGCCATTCAGTGGGTACAAACCTGAAGTGAGGCTATGATTGAACATGGTACTTAGGTAGGGTGCCAGTTCATTCTGTAGTTCATGTAGAATGCAGCCTGGGATATTGTCAAGTCCCATGGATGCTGTGTTCTTGGCTTTGGAGAGTGTGTTTTTTTTACCTCTGCAGCCTTGATTATAGGAGCTTTGCATTCTTCTGGTATAGAGATGGGCCCTCTAGGGGGTGAGAGGGGGTAAAGTTAGCACTGAACCTATCTGCCAGGATGTTGGCAATATCAGTTGGTTCTGTATATTTAGTGCCATTGTGCTGTAACTCAGAGCAGATCTGAGTGTTCCCATTGAGATTCTTGACATAGCTATAGAATGCTTTGTGGTTGCCTTTAGAGTCAGTGGCAATTTTGTTTTCATAACTAGCTTTGGAGGATTTTATGAGGGATCTCAGCTTCTTACTGAGGTTGACCAGGGAGATCCTCCAGTCATGGGATTTTACTCTTTTTTGCAACAGTTTCTTTCTTCTGTTGTAGAGTTTGTTTATGGCAGAGGACCACCAGATTGGCTTCCTTTTTTTGGAGGATAAGATCTTGCTTCTATTAGGCTAGCATGATCCATGCACTCGTGTAAGTGCTTATAAAGTGCATTTGTGTAGGATTTAGCAGTCATACCTCTATTGTCCATCTGCATGGGTGTCATGAAGTTTGCCACTTCTGTCTTAAGAAGTGTGAAGTTGGCTTTGGAGAAGTTTTTTTTACCATGGTTTCCCTAATTGGGGGTGGGGTGGGATGTGGATGTCTAGGCTGATTAGCTTGTGGTCGGATCTGACCAACAAGGAATTGACCTCTGGTGTGGAACACCGGTTTCCCATGTTTGTAATGACCAGGTCTAGGATACTGCTGCCCCTGGTGGGGGTGTGAATAAGTTGATCCAAGGCATTGGAATTTATGAATTCTAGAAAACATTGAGCAAACGAGTTGGTACATGAGTAGTTTTCCCAGTTAATGGTGGGGTAGTTGAAATCGCCCATTATTAGGGTGTTGGGTTGTACCCTAATACTTTCCAGTGTATCAAGAAATGAGGAGTGGGAATCCTGGGGCATGGTGGGGGGTCTGTAGCAAGCTACAGTTTGGATTGTGGTCTTGCCCAGAGTTAGTTGCACTTGGATAATCTCGGATGCATTATGCTGTGCAACTAGCCTGGAGGTGTGGATATCCTTAATGAATATGGACACGCCTCCGCCTTTAGTGCTTTGTTCTGGGTTAGGTGGCTGAAAGGTGTGGTATGAATTGTAGCCTGGTAATGCAGGGGTGCTCTCTGGAGCTTAGAACCAAGTATCTGTCACTGCACAGATGTCAATGTTCTCCATTTTAAGGAGTGCCACGAATGAGTGCATTTTGAGGTTTAGACTTCTAGCATTGAGTAGCATTACCCTCAGATTTTGCTTGCTTGTACCTGTTACGGTGGTGAATTTGTCATTTGAACCTTGCCTAAAAAAGGCAATATAAGGGTGGCAAGAGCCTTAGCCATTATCCAGAATCCTAAGGGTGACAGTTGCAGGCCATCTCTGGCAAAGCATCGTGGTCTATCGATCATGTCGTCCCAGGCAGACAAATACCGGATCCCCTTAGAATGACACCAGAAGCTTAGCCAATTGTTGAAGCCAATCATTTTGTCCTTGTACTGTGGTATCATTCTGGGTGATGGCAGGATGCTACTCAGGGTTAGGGTCATACCTGCCTGGGATACAAGATCGGAGAGCTCCTCCATGTCTCTTTTCATGTAGTCCAGGGAGGTACGTCTCAGGTCATTCACACCAACATGGATAGTGACAATGTCATATTTGTACTTATTGTGGAGTGACCAGAGTGCATGCGTTATGTGGCAGATCCTGGCAGCTGACAGTAACTTTCTCCTTGTTTAGTCTAGTGAGTGGAACATCAGTGTACCTGACTATAGAGTCACCTATGACTAGAGTGTTGGGTACGTTGTTATGCCTTATGGGCTGTGGTTGAGTGGCACACTGAGTTTGTGGGCTATGTGTCATTTGGGTTGTGTTGGGGGGGTGGAGTTTGCTTGCTTTTATGCTTTGGAGGTCCCTGATGCTTGGGCAGGTTTTTATTGAGAGCCTCCGCGAATGTAGGTGTATGTTTTGTGTTTCTATGTGTGTGTTTTGGTGGTGTAGGTTTTGAAGGACTATGTGATGAGTGTGGTGTGGTGCAAGTGTTTACCTTCTGCTCTTGATTGTCTAGTCCAGTCTTGGGTGAAGAGAGCTTTGCTTCCAGTTTGGCTATATAAGTGCATCTCTCACAGGTTGTAGTGTTGGGTGGTAGGAGGAGAGGGTTGCCTGTGTACATGAGGCAATTGCTGCGTTGTCCCAAGATGCCTAGATTCATCAGGTAGACAGGAGAAATCACTGGGAGCTGACCCTTAGACATGCCTGGATAGGTGCTTATTTATTATTAAAAACTGCTTTCCTCTAGACAAGTGAGGAAAGTTGAGTGCTGTAGTAATTTGCAGCTTATGTAGTGCTTACAATGAGTTCTGAACAAGTGCTGAGTTAAAAGAAACAGATTTGAGTGCTGAAACTAGAAAACTGGCTAGTTATAAGAAACAAAACTAAGGTAGAAGGCTTCCCACCAAAACAGAAGGGCTTGGGGGCTCAGAAGCCTACAAACAGTCTAGACCACTTAACAGGAAGGGCAGAAAACAAGCTTAATTTTTTTTTTCTTTTTCCCAGATGCTCTCTTTGTACACAGTAGGAGTGCCTGAAATCAGAATATGATCTCACTGCACTCAGCTGAGTGAGAAATGAGATGGACCCAGAAGGAGTATCCAAACACAAATTTACAAGAGGCGCGGGCAGTTTTAAAAGCCACTAAGAGGAAACAGGGATGGTGGGTGGGTAAACTAACTGAAGAACAAAGTCAAAACTTCCACTTCAGTTAATATTCATGCAACACAAATAAATCAATTTAAATACTGTATTATTTGAAAAAAGTGCAGATAAAAGGTACTTAAATTCTCTTATACGTCCAGTTGAACACAGCTAGATCTTATCCAGCCAAAGAAAGCTGAGGTTTCTAAGCAGAAAATATTTCAAACTGTACCACTTAAATAAGCAGTGACAGGAAATCAAAGAATGTGGCTACCCCCACATGCAATTACAAACAGACAATAAAATTCAAGTAAGCACTAACTGAAGAACAGAGTCAAAACTTCCACTTCAGTTAATATTCATGCAACACAAATAAATCAATTTAAATAATGTATTATTTGAAAAATGTGCAGATAAAAGGTACTTAAATTCTCTTATACGTCCAGTTGAATACAGCTAGATCTTAGCCAGCCAAAGCTGAGGTTTTTAAGCAGAAAATATTTCAAACTGTACCACTTAAATAGGCAGTGACAGGAAATCAAAGAATTTGGCTACCCCCTCATTCAGTTACTAACAGACAATAACATTCAAGCAAGCACTAACTGAAGAACAGAGTCAAAACTTCCACTTTAGTTAATTTTCATGAAACATAAATAAATCAATTTAAATAATGTATTATCTGAAAAAAGTGCAGATAAAAGGTACTTAAATTCACGTATATATCCAGTTGAATACAACATGGGGGAAGTGTTAGTTTGGGCATTCCTGTCTGCCTGTGTCCATCAGAAACATGGAGACCAGACTCAGGGTGAATTTCCGCTTTCCCATCCTTTGGTCAAGGTAAAGTTTACATAGGGTTAGGGATGGACTCTGCTTCATATGGAAGGGGAGCCTGTTCCTAAGCATGGAGATCTTCTGAGACACATTTCTGTCTCACCAATATGTTTTACTTATGTCACAAGCAAAGCTTAAATCCTTGGATCTAGTGGTTTTGATGTTGTTTGCTGTACAGATGTGCAAAAGGTCCATCAGAGCTGGATACAAGGATGCCTTGTATGCCAGGCATAGGTCACCTCTTGCTAACTTGTAGGAGACAGAGTATAGAGACTGGGCTTTAAGGCAATCTGTATAGGACAATGTGTTTATATTCTCCTGGTAAGGAATGATTGTGGGCATTCCAACAGTTGTATATGTCTGGTCAGGTACATGTCAAAGGTGGCATTATATTCAGTGATGGGTCTGATAAGGGAAATAAATAAAATGGCACTATGCCTTCCTTGTACTGGGATGCAATACCCTCACTTGTAAGACGGGCAACATAGGATAATTTTCTTTCTACCTTGGCCCCATGTTGGTCAAAGGCCGTATTACTATCTGTATATGTCCAAAGGATTCCTGACTACTGAGTCATCTTTTAGGAGTGTTGTATCAACAGAGCAATTACCCTGGGTGGCAATTTCCCCAAAGGCACTATAATGCATTTCTTGGCATTGAGTTTTAATCCGTGACTTTGCATCAATCGTTTGTGTATTAGACCCTCTAGCTCCATATTTGCAGTCATCTGCAAGCCTGGTCAGCCAAAGACCCTTAACATTAGCCTTTACTTCTGAGAATAGATGCCAAATAGGAGCAGTCACAGCATGGAGCCCTGAGGTACCCCACTGGTAACCAGTCTCTTAGTGGAGGTGGTATCACCAATCCTGACTTTCTGGGTCCTGCCTGTGAGCCAGCTGGCAATCCAGTGAGTTATATGAGTTTATGCGCAGTTCAATGAGTTTGTCAACTACACCCAAAAGGGGCATTGCATTGAATGCCATAGTCAGGTCCAGCTAGGTAGTATGCACCACTTTCCTTTCATCCATTGACTTGGCAACCTTCTCAGAGAAGTCCACTAGGTTTAATAGGCATGACATTCCATTGATAAAGCCAAAAGAGTTGGGTCCAGTGTCTGAATGTTGCCTATTTCTTTCTTGATCGTTTCCATGATAATTCATTCCATGGCTTTGCATATTAGACTAGTCAGACTAATAGGACTGTAGTTTCTAGGATTGGTTGCAAGGGTGTAGCTAGGCATGCTCTTTGTACTCTAATACGTACATTTGTTCTGAGCATCATATCAAAATTGCTTTTTTGCAGGTCATATTATGTCTATTGTAGTGTTTTTACTCTTGGAAGGCTCTGTAAGCCGAGGCGCTAAGTGTTTCATTAAATTCGCTTACTTCTTGGATCAGTGGTCTTGGTGGTATTTTATTATTCCATATTATGTCTACAACTGTCTAAGTGAATGCCTTTAACAACAGGTACAATATTGATAATCTAAAAACAATATTTTTAATAGTATTAGGGGGAACAGCTCAAAATGTTACTTACAATTCTTAAGCACTAGGGGGAAAAATAATTTTGAGAGATGTGTTCATTTTTAAGTGATATGTGTCCAAAGGAGGTAACACTGAAAGCTTGTGAGTACAAAATTGAATTTGGTTGGTACACCCGGTTGACGGCCCACTTTTGTGAAGTGAGATAACTTGCAATCTTCCATTCATGTGGTACAAAGCCTGATTTGAGGATTTAGTTGAAAAAGTGACTCAAGCTGTCCTGATAGGTCATGTTTCAAGCTATTTAGGGGACATCCCAGCATATTGTCAGGGCCCATTGAGGCCCCTTGTAGGGTCTGTCTATTCCCTGGATTTCCAGAAGTACTTTTCTCAGTGAAGGTTATGGACCTATTAAATGGATTGCCAGAATGGGTGGTGGAGAAGCATTCCACAAAAACAGCCAAGAGGACTTGGCACAGGAGGATGAAGGGTAAAAGGAAGGTAGTATGGAGATGAGGTGCAGTGTTATGGCACTTAAAGGGCATAATAGGTTAGGTTATTGTCCCCTTCCTTAAGCTAATATAATGTTATGTGTTATGCTCCCTACTCATTCTACCAACAATGCAAAGTGTAAAAAAGCTACTCACCAAACTAAGAGACTATGGCTCATCATCAGTGGACAACCTCCCTCTATCCTACTTCAAGGCAATATCTACTTAATTGCCTACCTACTGATTAATAGTAAACAAAATCATCAAATAAGTAATATGCCCATAACAAAGTTATCCATGCACATTGCCTACTCACTGACATTACTAATAAACAAAAGTTTGAGAAAAGAAGTCTACCCTTGTTTATGGAACCTGTCTGAAATTATTTTTTACACACAGAGGGAGAAACAACATTGTAAAATGTAGACCTATAAGCATACTAAGTCCATTACAACTATCCTGGAACAGATAGTACACATTCAGCTGGCAGACTATCCAACTCATGACTCATCATGTTCAACTTAAAGCTACCCAACTCTGCTGTCGACCATGACACAATGCATAGACAGCAATCACTATGCTAGTCAAATACACTGCTAAGAGCTGTGATATTGGTATTAGCCCTGTAGCTTATTTTTAAACATCTTTATTAAATTATCTGTTAAGACATAGGCACACATACATTAACAGAAAAGAAAACAAACCATTTTAACATTTTTCATTTACATGCATTATATATTACTTGTATTCACTTAAGCTTTACATAATTGTTCAATTCCTGATTTTCCTTAAACTTCCTTCTGAACATTATTCTGCATATATTGTTCCCACAAATTCCATTTATTTCTATGTAATCTGCTCCTTCCTGTTTCTAAAGATCACTCCTCCATTTATTTTATCTCTTTTGCAATATTTAGTACTTCAGTTACAGTTGGTTTAAATTTCAATTTCCACTTTCAAGTAATTGCTTTTTTGGCAGCCAATAACGTATTAAGTTTTTACTATGTCTAGGCAATTCAGATCCTATGTCTCAGAGCAAAACAATCATTACTTTAGTTACAGCCATTTGCTCCCCCAACATGTCTGATACAGTACTCTTTAGGGAGTTTTTAAAACTTGCCAGCGTGTTACACTCCCAGCATACATGTTCCCAGTTACCTCTCTGTTTCCCATCACACCTCCAGCAATTGCCGTCTACTTCAGGAAATTTCCCTAAAGTCTGCTTAGGTATCTAAATACCTATGCAAACATTTCCAAGCAAAAATCCTAAACATTCTGGACTTTGCTGCATACTTCGGAGTCATACACATCCTCCCATTGTTTTTTTTTTTAATTGTCTTTCCAGATTCTTTTCCCATTTTTTTTTCTACAGTCCTATAGCTGATTCTGACAGTTATTATACAGTAGTTCATATGCACTACTCATTGCAACCTGTTGTTGAATTTGTCTAATGCATTTGACATTGTTAACCATTCTGTAGTGTTACAGAGACTTCGCTCATTGGGCTACAGCGACCCCATGATATGGTGATTTAAAAACTATCTTGGGAATAGAACAGAAGCAGTGGCAGGGCACAAAATAATGACTCATTGCTTTATGTCTAGCACAAGAGTTCCACAGGGCTCTGTATTAGGCCTTCAACTATTTAAAGCCTTCACAAATAAAATCTATCTGCACACCAACAGAGTTCAAATCATCCAAAATGCGATGGCTCAACACTTTTTCAAACTGAAAAAATATTCTCATTGATAACTGACTATCCTGGTTATACCACATTAGAAAAGTACTTAGAAAAGATAACCACATTTATGCTTTTTTGGGAACCATCAACTAAACCGCTACAATACAGATAATATGTTTATCCTGAAATGTGAAATCAGAGAAATAGAAATAGTTGCACAATGGAAAATATCTAGATGTAACTGAGAACTGCAACTTTTCTTTTCAAGAACACACTAACATCACAACAAAGAACATAAATAGAAACTAATGGTATTCTACAGAATAAACAGCTGCCTAATACCAAAAATCAAGCTAAATGCCTTGTCATCCCAAAACTGTTTTATGGCATTAATAGCTATTAGAACCCCCCCCCCCCACACACACACAATATCTGTATCTTCAAAATATAGTAATCTTACTTTAGGATAGCAGGATTTATTGTCCCTGCCACTGTGAAGAATGTAACATTAGACTATACGACTCTGAAAAATAAAAACTTATGTTCCCTGATACAAGTTTTCAAATATTTGTGCCATTTTGATAAGCATTTTGCAGTACAACGACTTTTCTTAACTCAACTAATAAACAGGTATTTCTGAAAAACAGAATGTCTAGCAACAAATATGACAGTGCACCTAGTAGCTATCTTACTGCTTAGTGGAGCACAATTCCTCTGGGTACTAGATCAGCTTACACTATAACACAATGTAAAAAGATTATACAAAATTCACTGTAGTGTGTGGCATGGCCAGATACTCTTACGAACCTGTATATATCATTTTTCTACCAGTCTCATCAGTGTTGTTTCTGCCCATCTTATTCTCAACAAGCATGTATATCTGCATATAACTGGTGCATACATTCCTAGTTTATATCTACTAACAACTTATATGTGTCTACTAACCACTTCTTTTTTGTATATTTTCAATAATTACTATTCACAGGTTTGTCTGAATTTATACAGATGCTTTTCAATATATGAATGGTATCTACCTGTGTTCACAAGTTTATTCATTTGTGTTTATGCATACGTTTTGCTTCATATGAATGCCATTTACATCAGTATATATCCACCTAATCCAGTCATAATTTGTCCTACTGTTCACCACTAATCCATTCATAAAAAACTGTATCAGGTTTGACTGAAGGCTGCTTCTGGTCATGTGCCCTTTTTTATTGTATTGTACTCTGCTTTATATACTCTGAAACTTTGGAAGTGTCCTGGATCCTCTTTGAAAATGAGCCTGACCCAGTAAGTAAATACACAGATAAACTCAGAAATAAATCAATAAATATGGCCACTTCAGATAGGCTTGCACAAACAGGGTTACTAAGTTTGCTTCTGGCCTGCATACACATCATTGCAGCTCATTTAAAAAAAAAAAAAAAGCTTAGTTGGCTAGAATTTACAGACATTTAAAACTTATTCAGTTATTCTTTGTTACAGGATGCTCAATACTAAATGCTTCTCTGTCCTGGATGACACTGTTATCTTATATGATATATACCTGTTAGATCGCTGCACCCTGCATTGGTGTTTTTAATGAACAATGTACTTGTAGATTTAATTCTTTCTGAAACATTTCTCCACTTTTAACCAAAAATAAGGCACTGAAAGGTTTAACCAGAATAAAATCCACCACTTTATTGAGCACACTGTAAAGTTCAAATAAGACTGTCTTGTTTGAACTTTACAGCGTGTGCACAATAAAGTGGTGGATTTTATTCTGGTGAACCTTCTAGTGCCTTATTTTTGGTTATTATACATTTTTTGGCACTTTTTCCACATTTTTCATTTATTTTTCTTCACTTTTATTTGATTGCTGTATAATTTGTACTACCTTCTAATTGATTGTAATCATTTTTTGGAATGTCAAGTTAGACAGATCAGTTAAAAATAGACCTTATTTTCTTTAACTCCAACCTTCGGATTAAATAAATAGATAAATTAGTCATTCAATTGGTCATATCCTTTCAGGAGCCAGGCCAAGTACAGCCTGTCAGGGAATTAACTTTAATGGAAAGTTTTAACGAAGAGTTGGGAACTGCATTTTAAAATGGATGCTGTACTAATTGAACAATCTGATAGCGAATACATTTGCTTTCCTGTAAATAATGCAGTCTCTGCCAACAGTAATTCAGTAAGTGAGTTTTCCTTAAGAAAATGCTGGCTGTTTGGTGGGATTCCATTACAATGGCCAGTCTGTGACAGTTCTCTTTGATAGAGCTGAGACTCCTGATTTATTTGACTATTTTTCTCAGAATTCTCATGCTTTTCTCAATTGAAAACCCTTAGATGCTAAATTTTTCTACAATGTGCTGTTACTTTTTCAGTTTGTTCCCCCTTCCTGGGGATTTATAGCTATTTTATTTCTTCCAGTAACAGAACCAGTATTCTACAAGTTTCAGCAAGCCTTTTCATTAGTATGGATAGCAAAACTGGATAGGAGATGGAATTTGAAGTCATAAAGACAAAACTGTTTCAGTTTCAGCACCAAAGAAACATCACGAAAGGCATAAAATATCAGAAAAGGATGAGAGAAAATTGCCTATTTCAGAGTTTACTTCTGACAGTAATCTTTACCTCCCTGAACAGACAGTAATCTTCACTTCCCTGAACAGAAAGAAGAATTGCAACCATTGCAGTTTATTGCAGAGAAAATGTCTGCTTAACTCAGTAGTATTAATACTACTTTGGTTGAATCTATAGGATTGTAGAGTTTGAGACAGTGATTCAATGTGTGAAGAGAATACTTCTATGATGCATTCATAATTGGCTTGCATTCAAAAGAAATTGCACTTATGAAAGAAAAAATGACTAATTTAGAAGAAATAGGAATAAGATATAACAGTATTGTCCACAAGAGTTTGCCTAAAAATATGATTCTGCCAACCCATTTGATGTTAATCAGGTTATTTTCTTCCAGCTTATTTAGGAAACAAAAACAAGTGAATTTTTAAAATGCAAAGGGCATATAGAGTATAGAAAACAAAATTTGCTTTTGATTGCCTAGACTAGTTTATATCAAATTATTCACATACAGAGGTACACAGGTACATTTAAACCCTTAAAACTGCCAAGAATAAACCAGACTTCATTAGGCAAAACTTTCAGCTGAAGTTCTCTGCAAACATTCTTATGGAATATAAATTAGTAGGAAGACAGTTTTCTCCTTCTTTTCCAATTCCTGATAAAAAGAAGACTATTTCTTTCTAGATGTTCTTTCTAACTATATTTTGTCTTTGAACAGTTGCAAATATAAAATAGCTGATTGCACAGAAGCAAATGTTATTTTTAAGACACTGTTTGTATTCAAGTCTGTTCAATTAGAAAACTAGGCTTTCTAACATTTTAAGTTGTTTGCTGGATGCAATAGTGATACTGCTTATCATGTTGCTGTTCAGGTTATTAAAATTCCTAAAAGACATGGATCCCTTCATAGGGTGATACAGATAGGTTAACTATGTTTAATTTGTCTTAGTTGTACCTGGGTCTATATTAGAAAAATGAAAGGTTTCTTCAGCGAACGCTCACATGAGCAAAAACGGACATCAAAAGGGTGTTTGTGGGGTCGTGGTACAGTGAGCAGTGGGATATTTGCCCTTTCCTCACTGTAGTGTGATCTCGGAGTTGGAATATATAGTTAGCAGGGGGGTGCCCCCCACAATAAGGAGTTCGATGTTCTGTGTTTTTGTTCATGTGAGCGTTCGCTGAAGAAAACTTTCGGTTTTCTAATATAGACCCTTTGTACCTCATAGATTCCACCATATCATTTATGAAAGTATTTTTTGTATATTTATATCCTGAATGCAGTTCAGGGAACTGATAGGTTCCTTTTCCAAGTTGCTAGGATGTATTAATTTGCTGTGTGCAGTGTTGGGAAATCTGCATGGGGTTCCTGTTGTATGTTTGTGGAGGACTGTAAGTGCAGTCTTTGGAAATGCAGAAATATAAGTGTGACTAGGGGAATATATACCAAGTCCACAACTGCTATAGCTCAGAGAATCTTATTTTTTTTTTCTAGAAGTACAGCCATCTTGGAGTTCATATATGTAAGCTGTAGGGGTGTGGGAGGTGCTGCCTCTTACGTTGGGGATGCAGGGGGACTTGCCCTGCTGTAATCAATACTTTTAATGTGCAGTAGCAGCAGGGCAGTTTGCTTTTACTTTTTATTTATTACATTTGTTAACCAGGCAATGTCCAACTGGGCCAGGAGCCCGTTTTTAGCAGAGACCTGCGGAAAAAAGCTCCACAACAGTAATGATACTAACAATGGTAATATATACATATAATACAGGAGCAAAATAAATAACAGAGAATACCAAATGTACAGAGAAACATTAATTGAGCCCTGAGACAATTGCATGAGCAGATATGAGCATAGTGTATGTGAATCCACGTGTAACTGAGTAGCAGAAAGTTAGAGATATAGAGAATAAAGGTGAAAAAGAAATTTAGGATAAAGATGAAGAGGGAATGGTAAAGTTAAAAGCAGCAGGAATCAGAGAAATATTTGTGAAGGAAGGGGGTTGGGAAAGAATTAGCCTGGAGTATGGCAAGAGCACAGCCAATGGCTAGCTAGGTATTCCTTTAGGAGTTGTTTGAACTCATGGTAGTTACGATTTTTTTTCTGATGGCTGGTGACAGAATGTTCCAAAGTTTGGCTATTTTGTGAGCAAAGAGGGAGTCTCCATGATAGTTGTGGGAGTGGGTAACTCTTATTATGTTTGTCAGAAGATCTGAGGGATCTGAGATTAGTATTAAATTGAATTATGTTGGAAGTGGCACAGCAGTTCCTGGGTCGATGGACTATTTTGTGGGCTAAGGTAAGTTGATTGAGTGATAAAAGGTTGGGAAGCTCTAGCCAGTTGAGCTGTGAGAGAGCTGAGCAGGGGTGAGATCTGTAGGGATGATTAGTGGCAAATTTGGCAATTTTATTGTAACACAATTCCAGGTTGTTGAGGTCAGTCTTTTTCAGGGTGGTGAAAAGGAGAGATCCATAAAGGAGGGTGGATAGCAGTTGTGACCGAGCAGTGTCCAGCCTGGTGCTTTGTGCTAGGTAAAGTTTTGCCCTGTATAGGGAGCCAAGTTTTATGTGGACTTTTTTGATTGTCAGAGAAATATGTTTATCAAATTTTAGATTATCATTTATTGTTACACCTAGAAGTTTAGTCTGGCTAGTGGGTAATATCTTGGCTCCATTTGAGGAGATGGTTGTCAGAGGGGACTGGCAATGTTTGGATTTTATGTTTCTAAAAACTATTAGTTTAGTTTTGTTGAGGTTTAGTATGAGTTGATGTTCAGAGAGATAATTTTCAATGTCCTGAAAAGAAGTTTGCACTTTTATTTGAAGTTCCTGGGTAGAGGAGGCCGAACAGATTAGTGTAGCATCATCGGAGTATTGCACTATGGAGGCTAGTTGAATTGCAGAACTAAGGTTGTTTGTAAATATGATAAAGAAGAGAGGACCAAATATGGATCCTTGGGGTACACCAACTGAGATACGGATTGGGGGGAAGAGAGTTTTCCCATTTAGTAGCTTGCTGTCAGTTAGAAAGATAGCTATGAAACCAGGCTAGAGATGATAAACTGAGGACATAGAATTACAGTTTGTTTAGTAGTAGCTGGTGGGACACGGTGTCAAAGGCTTTGGACATGTCAAGAAAGATGAATGAGATAAGTTGGCCTTCATTCATTAGATGATGAATGATGTCCGTAAAAGATAATGTTTAGGTCTAAAGCCATGCTGGGAACTGGAAAATAGATTATTACTAAGGAAGTGATTACTGAGTTGATTGTGGATGCACTTTTCTAGGATTTTTGCAAGTGGGGAAAGGATGGCTATGGGACGGAAGTTAGTTAGTTCTTTGTAGGGTCCACCTTTGTAAAGGGGAATGATGTGTGATATTTTCCAGACAAGTGGGACATATTGTTCTGCTATAGAGCGATTAATCAAAATAGATATAGGGTAGGCAATAGAAGGAGTGGCAGTTTTTAGAAATTCGTTTGGCAGTTTGTCAGCAGCAGGACAGCAGGGTTTAAGCTTGGTAAGGATAGTCTGTATATATCTGGTTTGAATAGGTGTAAAAGTGAAGGGGTTGGGACTTGCTGAATTAGGGATGGGCACAATAAGTGGCTGAGTGGGCTGGCAGTCTATCAAGGTGGTGATAGTGTTTATAAAGTGTGAGTTGAATTGATCTGTTATAGAGTCAGAGTTGTTTGGAATGACTGGGGCTGGGGTTGGGGTATGACCGGGGCTGAAGAGATAGTTGATGGTTTGCCAGAATTTTTGGGGATTGTTTAGGTGTTTCTGTTGACAGGTTTGGAAGTAAGTCCTAATAACTTACATTTCTTTGTACTTTCAGGACTTGAGAAGTCACAAAATTGTAACACGTATCATTCTGCATATGCTAAATATGTTAACCATCCTTTAACATAGACGCTACTCTTAAAATTGCTATTTTCTTATATACCTTCTTTTCATTACTGTTCTTTAATGCATGTTTTCCCTTTTGCCCCTCCTTACCATTGGTACATTGTAGGTTAAATTATGTCTTGTAAGTTATTTTTAACTGTCTTACTTTACTGCAAATTAATTTTACTTTGGTCTCGTTTTTTGCCAAAAGCTGTCATTTTCTTAGCTTGCAGCTAAGTGAGTGCAATTTGTCCTAGAGCATCTGTGGTTGGTACATGCATACCTGGCAGTGGAAATTCAAAGTTTATTTGATACGTTCTTCTTCTGAAGTTTTATTTAGAGCCACTAGAAGAAGTAGAATATCACAATTTTGGTTCAGTGCAGCCTTTTCTTAGTTACAATTTACAATTTAAACATTCCCCCAGATTTAATAAACTCTGTATAGGAATAGCGTTATTCCTACATGGAGTGAATGGTGTCAGTGTCTCCATCTCCCTCTCGGCAGCACACCTTGCATATTAATGAAGGTGCACTACTGAGATGGAGCAGTGTACATGGATACTGAATCAGTGCAAGGGGCGTGTTACAGTAGTGCTCACAGATCTGTAACACACCCCCTGCATTGACAAAGTGCTGTATGGCACTTTACAAGTAAGAAAACAGTGTCTGCAGATACTGAAATGATGAATGTGAAGTGAGTGTAATGCAGGGTGTGTGTGACAGGTACTGTAACACACCCCCTTCATTGTGAACGTGCCATATGGCACTTTACAATAAAGAAAGTGTCCTTGGACACTTCATACCTGTCAATCTCTTAGAGCAAGAAATCTAAGCAAACATTACTAAAAGTAGGACAAAAGCCCAATAATAGGGACAGTTTTTAAATATTGCTCTTACAAACTTAGAAAATTGATAGAATGACAGGTTTTGCATTAGCATGGATTTGATTTTCTGAAGAGTATGACGTCTGAAACTCAAATGTCTGTCATTATTTTCTAACTTCAGTCTTTAATGATTTGACAGTAATTTGCCAGAAAAACACAATTTTGTGACAAACAGACCAAAAATATGAGGCACAAATCTGGACATCATGCGAAAATCTGTACAGTTGAGAGGATTACATGAGGAATGTGAAGTAACATCATTACAGTATCTGTAACACATCCCCTGCATTTTAACAGTGCTGTATGGCACTAAAACAAGAAGGTGTCCTTGGATACTTATTTAATAATGTGAAGTCTAATAGTTTAATTTTAAGTTAATGTGTCTTTATTTTATTGCTTTTTTTTTAAAGTTTAAGTATAGCTGAGCGGGTTTGTAATGGTGGTGCTTTGCTCAGCAGTGCTTAAACTTAATGAGGAGCTATATAGAAATGTATAGCTAAAATGTTCCCAGCCGAGTTAGCTGAGTGGTTAGAGTTATGGCTTTGCATGTAGTAGGTGCATGGATTGAATACCAAGACAGGCCATTCAGCTTTTACATGGGAAAACATTTTTATATTTTTTTCTTATTTTATTTAATGATGTAGTAATTAGTATTTAACTAAGGTAGTGTAGGTGGTCCAAAATCCCAGTGTCAGTGGAGATATGAGGTGAAAACCCCATTTAAACACAATTTTATTTATTTTTATTTATTTATTTTATATTTGTTGACCGAGAAAGTCTGACTGGACACATGTCCATTTACAACTGAGGCCCGATGAGAAAAGCTCCATTTTACATATAATGCAGTAACATACAAACAATACATTAGTATAAAAAGCAAATATAGAAGGATTAATAAGAATCTACAGTTCTATGTGATTGGGAGACTGATGTGGGGTGTTTAGAGCCTTTGGCTTGATGGATGGAGTGGGCCCTGGAAGTGTGTGTGGAGGGGGTGACAACTTGGAACCGTTGTTTGAAGGGAGCCAGGAGAGGGATGGAGGGATGTGTTTGGGAGGGATGGGTGGTTGTGGAATTTGTGAGGAGTGTGGGTTTGTGTATGGAGCTGCTAGCATTGTTGTTGCAGGCTGCCGAGGGGCTGCTGGTGTTGAGGGGTTGTGCAGCTGCTGGACGAGGGGGGTTGTTTGTGTGGCTTTGTGTCGGACAGGTGGTGCCTGCTTTGTAGGGGTGGAGGGGGAGTTGGGCGGGGGGTGTATCGGCGGGGCGGGGTGTGACCAATGCACTTTGCAGATGCGCTGTCATGTGCAAAAATTTTAAGGGATTTTGTTTTTGTGTGTTGGAAGGGGTTGGAGAGCGGGAGAGAGGTGGAGGTTGGTCGAATTTTGTTGAGTGTGGGGAGGTGTTCTGGCAGGTGTTGCTGGGTGCAGGTGGCCTGCCGGGCCTTGGTGATGGAGTTTTGGTTGGTGGTCTTTTGAATTTGGGGGTGGAGGAAATTTAAATTTGGATTTGGACTTGAACTTGGATTTGAAGAATAGAAATAAAAATGGGAATGAGGATAGGGACAGGAGTGGGAACGCACAGAGGTTTAAAATAGGAGATACATATAGTGGGTATTGAACAGGAGGGATGCTGTTTCAAGTAGAAGTGGAAGAGGTTTTGGTTGGGACATGTGTGTTGCTAACATTTGTGGAATTTTGTTGTGAAATGTATGTTTGGGATTCTTGGCGGGGATTGTGTGGTGGGTGTGAGGTGTTGGGAGAGCAAGACATTTTGTATGTTTTGTGAGCGTGGAATGCACATGGGACCAGTTCTGAGTGTTGGGACTTGGTTGGAAACATTGCTGTTTTTTGGGAGGGGAGGTCACATGATTATTGGTTGGTATTTCCGTGGTGGTGCAGCGGTAGTGATGTTGCCTCACAGCAAGGAGTTCTCCCGTTCGATTCTCGGCTGGAGTGCGGGAAGTGCCTTCCTTGTGGAGTCTGCATGTCCTCCCAGCGGTTGAGTGGGCATTTGTAAGACATGTATAAATGGGCATGCCTTTGTTGAAGGTTGAACGTCGAGCTGGCACCTCGGCATTCGTGAAAATCTACTGCCAATCATTAGTGGACAGGAGTTCCGCTGTGGCGACCCCTAACCGGGAAAAGCCGAAAGACAACAACAACATACTTCCTAGGACATTTTTACATAGTAGTTTAGTAAAACTAACCACTGAGAGGGCAACAAAGTCAGACTAGGCAAGGGACTGACACACAAATAGAAGGGCATGACACTGAAGTTTATGATCAGGAGAATAATGATGCTGAATCCCCTTTAGAACAACCTACCCTACAGAGATCAGAGATGTTAATGAATCAGGGACAGGGGAGTCAGGAGTACTACAAGTATGGGAACAACTTTCGGGGTGCCCCATGGAGGGGGAGATGGGGTGCATATTGGAGATGAACAACACTAGTGAGATTACTAATACTATTAAATTAAGTATCGTCCTTAATGAAATTGGCGATTTCAGCATCTACAATTATAGTCAGGCCCAAGTCAACACCGAGTGGGCTGATTTACTTTCTAAGGGGATGAATTTTGTACCAGTTAGGAAGGGATGTATAGTAGATTCCATTTTTACTGTTGAAGCGCTTTACTAGGAAAATGAATCTAGCTTTATTTTTTCATAATTCTAATACGTTGACAGACTTTTCAAGTCTTCGGAGAACTCGCACATTCTTTCCTCCGACCCACCCTTTAGTAATGGCCTATGTGAAGCTGATATTAGAAAACTACTAGATAGGAAGAATAATTTTACTGGCATAAATAACCTCAATAGTAGAGAGGCAATGCTTCTTAAAGATATTCTTGAGTAGCGTAATATTAGAATAATGAAGCCAGATAAGGGTGGGGGTTTAGTTATGATGAATTTGGATGATTACAACAGTAAAATGTTTGAATTGCTTTATAGTGAGGTGTATTTAGAGGTCTCGCATAATTAAATGAATCTAACCTATCTTAACATTGACTTGGATTTGGAACAACTGTTACTTAATGGGCAAATTACTTTAGAGACCTTTGAATATTTATTGACTGAGCATCCCAGAATTCCAACAATTTTTGGTGTACCAAAAATACATAAATCTATCCCCAATCCATCATTGTGACCCATTGTAGATGCCAAGGCCTCAAAAACCTTTAGTATTGCCAAATTCATTGACAGTAAAGTTAAAAATGTTCTTGATAGCCGAACCTCAGTGATAAAAGACTCATAGGACTTTCTCATGAAAATTGAACAAGGTATGTTTGATAAAAATCTTATTCTGGCTACTATTGATGTGTGTGACCTATTTTCGGTTATACCACACCAATTAGGTCTAGAGTGGTTTTATAACTATCTATGTGCTAACACTGTATTCAATCATGAGACCATATTAACAATCTGGACATGTATGGAAATAGTATTGGAAAATAATTTCCTTACTTTTGAGGGGCACTTGTTCAAACAAAGACAAGGAGTTGCAATGGGCGCGTGCTGTGCACCAGCTTTTGCTAACATTGTTTTAGCACAATGGGAGGACTTGTTTGTGGTTAATTCAGAGTTCAGGACTTCATGGGTATTGTATGGGTGATACCTAGATGATATTGTCCTGTTCTGGAATGGTAGTGAAAATGACCTGAACAGGTTTTTCACTTATATTAATGGCACAATTAGTTTTTTGAGATTTACTATTAATAAAGAACTTGATTTTGTTGATTATTTGGATGTCACCATCAGGAAAGATTATATTAATAATTGTTTCACCTCCCAGTTATACAGGAAACCGACCTATTCAAACTCATTACTGCACTTTGCAAGTGTGCACCCATTGCACCAAAAGAAGGCCCTTGTAAAAGGTCAATATGTGAGATTGGCCAGAATGGTCTCTGATCTGGATGAGTTTATGAAGGAATGTGAAATAATGAAAATCATGTTTCTAAGGAGAGGCTACCCTGAGACCTTTGTCGCTGACATCCTTAATGAAGTTAAAAACAAGAGGACCAGTGGCCATTTTCCCCCTTTATTAGCCCAGGCCAATATTGGTAGTCATGATAATAGTAGTAATAGACCTTTGGGTTTTGGACGTGCACTTACCCTTACATACACATCTATTTTTTCTGACATTAGGAATATTATTTTTAAATAATATGGATGTGCAGGAAAAAGTTGGGACCAATCCCATTGTTGTCTATAAGAATGATACTTCATTTAAAGGGCTTTTTGAAAGGAACAAATACAATTCAGGGCAGGGTGGCACTTTCAAATGTGGAAGATGCTCTCAATGTCCTCACATCATGGATACTACAAAAATCAAACTAAAAAATGTTGGTTATTTCACCACTACTAAGAAAATATATTGCTATAGTAAAGGGGTAGTCTACATAGCATTATGTAAACTATGTGAAAGTTACTATGTGGGGAAAACCAAAAATGCACTTAGGTCTAGAATATATCAGCATTTATATGATATTAAGCAGAATAATGAAAAAAAAATGCATTGTATAAACACATTTGTAGTAAGCCTAATCATTCTTTTAGAGTTTTTTATATTAGAACAGGCTGATTTGGGACCATGGGGGGGGGGGGGGTGCAGTGGATGATTTCCTGGAGTTTACTGAACTAAAGTGGCAAATTAAATTAGATGCATACCACCCACCAGGATTGAATGACAGAATTTCTTTGTCTTCTGTATTGAGATTGAAATCTGTGTTTATGTTATAACATGGTGCAGAAATACATTATCATATTATAATATGTACTAAGAATATTTATTGTTTTTCTGTCGGGTTGTTCATATTATCATAGTACTGTATTTTGAATAGCATTAATAGTTCGTATTTGAATTTTTATCTGAAGCACATATATAGACATATATTTTTTCAGAAACATGGAGGAAGTGATGTTAGTATTTTATATAATTGGCCAGGACTATTATTTAAACCAGGTTTTGTCAGCACTGTTTCAATCTGATGAAGTCATATACCTGATGAAAGCGCTTAAGTTTTGTCCTTATGAAGTGTTCTATGTTTTATTTTTAATAGTATTGTCTTATAAAGTGTTATTTTATTACTTTTGGAGTCGTTTTTTGCACACAGCAGTTGCCTGCTTCGTTCTTCTTGGTTTGTGTACTGTTGTTGCTTTTATAGTTTAGTATTAACTATGGATAGATTTCTTAGAAATTCAGTAACTTTATAAAGCTGTAATGCTTTCAAAAGGTAGCATTAAAAATTAGAAACTTGATGAGAAAAGTAGTTTTTAGTATCTTTTTCTTTACCCAGGGGTGTTACAGGAGCTGACAGTTCAGTCACACCCCAAGGTAATGTAATGAAAGCACATAGGGGGAGGTCATGTAAAGTAAAATATAAACACTTAATAATAATGCATCAGTAATAAGTAATTAATATGCAATTCTGACTTTTTTTAAATGAAAATGTTTGTTTGTCCTTAGCTCAGTTTTGCTAAGCACTGCTAAGCCAAGCTAAGCAATGCTTAAACAAGACCTGTCTGAGCAATACTTAACAGTGCTCAGTTCTGCTTAGCTGGTTTAAGCATTGCTAAGAAGTTCCATTCTAAGCAGTATTCAGCCCAGCCAAGTGGATTTGTGCACTGCTAAGCACTGCTCAGCATCTGCAACTTTAAGCACTGCTCAACTCAGCTAAGTGGGTATGAGCACTGCTGAGCTTTGTTCAGGATTTTTGAAAATGTTCCAGTGATGGCAAAGGGCGAGAATATGGCCTTATTTAAATTGCACAGGTGGGAATACAGGCAGAACCTGTTAGAGTTTGATCCCTATAGGAGCTATGGCAGGTGCTGGTGAAGGACTATGCTTTGGGGCACAGCGCTGGGGCATGTTGGAGTATAGGGTCATGGCTAGGCTCCTTGTAAAGAACCTTGAAATCAGACTGCTGCAGGGCCAGTACCAGGGCTCAGAATACAAGTCTGAGGCCTGGGACCATCTGGTATTAGAGCTCACCAATGCCACTGGCATCCTCCGCACTGGTGAGCAGGTCTGTTATCATTATAATGACCTGAAATGGAGGAAGGGTGTGCTCTTGGCCCAATGGATCCAAAGTGCTCGGGATAGGAATGCCACAGAAGTCTGTAAATATGGCAACTGGTGATTTATGAAGTTATAGTATGAATATCTGATAGACAGGTATGCATAATGGTGTGTTTTCTCCCCAGAGCTGCAGAGGAGAGGGCTCATAACAAGGAAGCCCATGAAGGACGACTGGCGAGGCTGCACCAACAGTGTGGTGAGTACAGATATATCTTGCTATATATATATATATATATATATATATATATATATATATATATGTATATATATATAGTCCAATAAATAAGAAAGTGTAATTGTTTACTGCCATTGGGTATCGTGTGTTCTGAGTGTACTGAATAAATGTGTTGTTAGACCAACATTCATATAAGTAATTAATGCCAGGTACTGTGTAATACAGATGAAGGCAGCAAACAAGCTACTATTGATGAAAGGAAGTCAATATTGTAGTAAAACTGTGTAGGAATGGATCTGTTAATAAGCTATACTGTACTTCTTACTGTGAAAGTAATAACTGACATACATTCTTCATCTACAGGATATGCAGTACAACTGAATGTAGAAGTTAGAATTTAATAAACCACTGTGTCATGTTACCCACAATAAAGGTTATTCCAAAAAACTGTTGTGTTTAATCTGGTCTGTTGTTGAAGAAGTACAAGTGTACAGGTGCTACACAGTAAATATGGCTATGAAACCATGAATCCAGTTGTGTGCTAGGCAGCTGTTATGGCAAATTGTAGATGTGGATCTGTAAAACAAGATACACTGAAAAGTGATATATGTTCTGCACTAAGATCTGAACCTTGAATAGTAATGTGTAATGTATTATAGTGTGTTCCCTGCAGCATTGTCTTGTGTTAACCTTTGCATTTCAGCTACATCTATTTCTGAATGTAGGTATGCTGATGCAGGCAAGTATAAGACCGTAATAGGTGAAGACTGCAAATATATAATGATGTGCAAATGTGTATGGGTTGGGTGTGCAACCCAGCAGCCTGTTGTGGTCTGTACTGATCGCACATAATCACATCCACTAGGGGTTAAATGTGTACACCTGCATTCATAGTATTAATACACAGTACACTAACTATCTATCATGCATGAATTTTAATCATGTATGTTCAACTGTCACTACAGTCTTCTGTGACACTCCATGTGTATTACAAGGTCAGAGTGTGTAACCAAGTTAGTTTTAGGCACAAATCAGTCAAGCAGTAGACAACAGTGGCCCAGAAGCTCAGTGGGATAAGAAATATATATGTTGTTTAGTTTTGTACACACAGATCATGGTTTGAATCCAGGAACTGGTACTAAGATATGTTTATAGTTACACACAAGTAATCCCGACTATTTGTAGAAACATTTAGCTAGTGTTGACAGATATTTTCACCACAAGGCTGACATGTAAAGAAATGTTTGTATTAGCTGTATGAAGGGTACAGTAATAAACTGTGTACAAATGTTCCAGTGCCCAGTCCTGTGCCCACAAATGACAGCAGGATAGCTATATACACACTGCATTCTTTCCGATACATGTCTCTCAAGTGTCATGCTGTCACGGCTAGTGATCCCTATCGCCAATAACCTTGCACACAGATACAAATCAAGTAGAAGTATACCATTAGCACAGTCACACATCACTGCAGGGTACACCTTGTTAGTCATATATTTAGCCATGGCATGTACAAGTCCCCTCTACTCATGTACCTAAAGTTGTCACCGCTTGCCCCGTAGTATTCCTGGTCGACAGATTAACAGGTCTGTATGTGCTACAGTAGCTATAGACCTCAGGTAGATGTAAAGTGATGGCAGACCTGTAGAGTATTGAGCAGTACTGTTGTGAAAAATATAAGCCTATACAGTTGTTAATGGACTGTCTCCCCCCCCCCCCCTTATCTGCATCTATATTTATTATTCATATACTACTGGTATGTTGTTCTCAAAACCTAATTTTGGGGCTTGTGTTCTATTATCGTTTATATATTTAAATGGTTGTGCTAACTTACCTTGTTCAGATTGCATTGTTGGTGGCTTGTTGCCGTAAATGTAACTGGCATGCTGTTACAATACTGACTGTTATTCCATTTATGCATGTGTTCTGTTTGCCACACAGTGTTTTCAGTTTTATTGTTCTGGGTTAATTGGAACACCCATGCATACTGTTATAACTAATGTTGAAAAGTTTTGTTCATTACTAACCAAAACATTTTGTCAAACCTCAACAGCATAGCATGTTTGGGAAGGCAGATCCCAGCGGATTCACCTGTCCTGCCTCATCTGGCCGTGACACCAGGCCCCAGCATGTCTGGGACCCAACCTTAGGCTGCCTCCTCCATTGTTCCTGCAACACCCTTGGGTGGAACCACCTCAGGGGGATAGGTCTTGTCCCCCCATTGGGCACAGGCATGGAGAGGACCCTGCCACCTGACACCAGGTCCTAGGCAGGGTCATCCAGCATGATTTGGATGTCTGCCTATGCCAGATCAAGGGCAGACTGGTGCACCTCGAGGGGCATGCTGGCCCCATCACCCAGCCCCCAGCACACCCACCTTCAGAGCCATGAAGGGGCAGTGGTGACTATCCATGGGTGGGGGACCTCATTCCAACTGTTTCCTTCTGGGGGCACATGGACCTCCAATTCCCAGTCACCCCCTTCATGTGTCATGCACCACCCCTGTCTGCTGTCTTGTCTGTCTGCAAAAGCAGTCTCTCCTACCCAACTTACCTACAACCTTTCCCAACATCCCACACTCACCTTTAAAAAAAAAGGGGGGGCATCTCTCCCCCCCTAAAAAAATCATGTCCCATACATAGCCCTCCGTTTCGCCCCCACATACACTGATGTCAATCAATTTACCCTTGAATTACTCAACAAATGTATGTCACCCCCACACCCCTCCATGTGGGGTGTGAGGCTCTAAATTCCAAATTGTCCACATCATTCACAGCTGTTGCTGCAGAAGAAATGGAGAGCTATGGTCCTTGTCTACACCTGTCCTGCACATCCCTAGCTGCCTTTTGTAATGTTTTTCCACCTGCTTGCCCCGATTTCACCACTTTCCTATCACCCCTTTTTCTTTTTTTTGGAATTAGAGTGGGTTTAAGTTAGAGTAAGTGCCTCTAAGCAAAGCTGAGGGAATCTAAGCGTCTCTTGGCACTGCCTAGCATTGTGCAAAACTGCTTAAAACTGCTTTAATCACCCTATCTCATTTAGCCACTGTTCTTCTCAGCAACAAAATAACCAGCCCTGCCAGGTCTCGAACCCAGGACCCTGTATAATAAAGTCACATCAATGTACCACTACACGAAATGAGCTGTGAGAATGACTAATGCTTTTGTAAATATATCATGCATTACGGTCATTTAACATTAGGGAAAAAAGTCATCACTGCCAAGTCTCAAACCCAGGATCCTATGCACTAGAGTCACATCAGTGTACCACTACACCAAATGAGATGTGAGATTTGTTAATGTCTTTGTAAATATATCATGCATTATGGTCATTTAACATTAGGAAAAAAATGTCATCACTGCCAAGTGTCGAACCCAAGAGCCTGTGCAGTAGAGTCACAGCAATGTACCACTTTGCAAAATCACCTGTGGGAATTAGTAATGCTTTTTCAAATATATCATGCATTATAGTCATTGAACATTAGGGAAAAAAATATTAAAGCCAATTCTTGAACCCAGGACCTTAGGCACTAAAGTCAGAACAACACACCACTAAGCTAAGCCAGCTTTGGAAAAATTAGCAATGCTTTTGTAAAGATATCTTGCATTACAGTCATGTAACAGGAAAAAATACAAACATACAGATTATTGAACCCAGGGCCTTCTGAACTAGGAGTCACAGCAACACACCACTACACCAAACAGCTCTAGAAAATTACTGATGCTTTTAAAGTGATATCAGGCACTACAGAGATGTGACTTTAGGGGGAAAAAAGACATCATTGCCAATATTTGAAAACAGAACCCTCTGAACTACAGTCAGAGGAACAGACCAGCTGACCTCTAGAGTATGACAGCAGTTTATACAAACATACCCTAATTGCCAGTCGCACAGTACTGCTGTATATAGTGGCCCAAATCACACTGTACTTGGGCCTCTGATGCAGACACAGAACCAGTACACAGAGAAATAAATGCTGCTGGATGTATGGAAGGCCTACAATATCAGGTAGAGATGACAACTGCACAGACTGTTGCTGAATATCCACAGTTGTGCCCCCTATTTATGGCAGAGTTGTCATAAAACCTACCCTGTGTGCCCACATACTAGCAAGGCAGTGCAGATTGGGGTTACAAAACCATGACAGACCAGTCTGTGTCAATGTCCTACCCATCGGAACACACATGTCCATGCAAATCCTGTGTTACATAGCGTATGCATGCACATATGTCTTACTAATACATATGCCAGATTAGCTCTGTCTGTAACATTTCTAGCATCTGTCACATCTAGACACCCACAGTCCTGGAACACTGCCCAGTTTGTGGCATGATAACTACAGGCATATCAATACTACATAGAAATAATTGAGCCCTTCAATGTCCTGTGAAACTGGTTGCTCCTACTGCAGTCACTGTCACCCACAGTAGCATTTTAAAGGCCTGTAGGGTTGGTCACATCTCCCAATTATGAATATGTGTAGTAAATGCTGATTACCACTCTCTGGATGGCACTATTATGTAACATATGCACCACAGGCACATACCTCACTTGGACTGTTGTGGATACCCTCAACCAGGCCATGCTGGGACACAACTGCTGACACCGCACCATCACTGACAGTAACAGCTTGCTCTCCCCACAATGTCTTCACAATGTCTAGTCTGACTCCTGGCCAGAATGCAGCAGCTGTGGCCTGCTACATATGCAGCAGTATGTCCAGCTATCTGCTGCAGACCTGACCTTGCTCACAAACACCTACAGCAGGGCATCCACACAACAGCCAAACATAAAGGTTTGGGGGGGATGTTGAGGTTTTAGGGACATGTGTACCAGTCTCCCCCTATAAACATACCCAGCTGACAGACCAGCATCAACTGTAGCAACATGCACAGTCAGCTACAAAAGGATGTATGACACTCACATCTGCCTGTCTCCTCACTCACCCCAACACACATTACACAGTACACTGCTACAGAATGTGAAAGTCTGTTAACAATGGCCAGACATAGCTTGCAAAACTCTGGATATATCACATCCATCCAAACAGTGGACAGCATTTCCACCTACCCTCCGTGAAGCTGTAGCTCCCACACCTCGATAATGTCCTACCCACAGGTCAGGAAAAGGGCCAAGGCCCAAATGAAGACCTTAATTATAGCACTGTGTTGCCATGCCATTGTCTGATGGAAAGGCAACCCAGCTGTTCTGGATGCAATTAGCAAATGGGAGCAACAGATTGGTGCATAGGTCATCACCTGTTTATGAGCATTACCTACAAAAGGCAAGCTGCTGCCTATGGTAAACAGGTTTGACACCTTCTTCATGAAGACAGACTGTGATTTTTTACTACACTACCAGTGGATTTCTTCTGACAAAGGACTACAGCACTATAACAGGTATGTCATATGAGTAAGACTGTAATGGAATGCAGATGGGGAGAATTTAAACTCTAGTGAAACTGGCAGCCCAGCTAACTGGTATTTTCTAAATAATCATATGTCATTGGTGAAAATGAGTGTGACTCATATGCTTGTCTTGCAAATCTAAGAGAATATATATTATGTGGATATTAAACTACTGGTGCAGAAGTGTGTGTGGAACTCTGTGTTATGTACTGAGCTCATACCTCTCAACTGTCCAGATTTTTGCAGAATGTGCATGTTTGCCTCATATCATTAGTCAGTTTTTCAGACATTTGTATTTTTCCTGGCAAATCGCTGGCAACTCATTAAAGACTGAAGTCATAAAATAATAGCACACATTTGAATGTCAGATGTCATATCCTTCAGGAAAGTCATGCAAACGCAAAACCTGATATTCTATCAGATGTCTAAGTTTGAAAGAGCAATATTTAAAAAGTGTCACTATTTCTTGCCCTTTGTCACACCTTTATCTGTGCCTTTGTCCACATGTCCTACTCTAAGAGGTTGAGAGGTATGACTGAGCTTCAAGAATGTAGCCACAGTATACCCTACTTGAGAAGAACAGAAATGTATATAAAGTATTACCTGTGCAAATGTATGTATTAATAGTAGAAGGTGGAAGTCTTGAACATATAGACATAACTTGCAAAATGTCAAGAAAATAAATTGTAGTTGTTTTATGAATGTGTTATCTCAGTTTCAGTGCAGCAAGCAGACATAAATGTCTACAGCTACAAATTGTTGTTGTTGTTGATCTTTCGGCTTTTCCCGGTAAGGGGTCGCCATAGCGGAACTGGTCCGCTAATGATTGGCAGTAGATTTTTACAAAACGCCGAGGTGCCAGCTCGATGCCCAACCTTCAATGAAGGCATGCCCATTTACGCACGCATGTCTTTCGAACGCTACCCAACCGTGGGGAGGACATGCAGACTCCACACAGAAGGCACTCCCAAGCCCAGTCGAGAATCGAACGGAAGAACCTCTTGCTGTGAGGTAACAATGCTACCGCTGTACCACCTCGGTGTTGTCTTGAAACATAAATAATTACTATTTTAAAAATGTGAGAATGTTCAACTGTGTTATGAATTCCAGTTCTACACAAACATATGAGAGATTTGTAATTGTATGTTACTTGCTGTTAGCTTGGGAACTGAAGGCAGCTGACAAAGTGTGTGTTACCACAGTGGAGCATGGCTTGCACTCATGCAGCAGTGCCAGCAATCTGGAATCTGTGATTGCCTTGCATGCCTCACTGACATCACTCCTGAGGAGTATGTATGACGCCGGATAGAGGGTTGGCCTTATAGCCTAAAGGTGTAGGGTAGATGTTTGATGGCCTGGTATTCCCTGGTGGGGAACCTCTGTGATGTCCCCAGCTGCTGCATGTGCTGTCTGATGCGAATGATGAATTGATTATGCACATTAATGGTCCTCATTGAGGGGAACATGAAACAGCAGGATCAGGAGCAAACACATGCTGTAATGCCAGTATTTTGACAATACCCACACACATACTGTGCTGATAGATGGCAGGGGTATGATGTGGGTGTTAGCGGTGGATAGTGCTAGCAAAAGTGGATGTGCAGGGTCTGTGCATAATGGTGGCCAATGTATGTGGTCTTGTGATGTATTCCCCTGTTCATGTCTTTCAAGTGGGATGTACTGCAGATGGCACCCGGCCTTCTCAGAAGCAGAGACTGCGGCAATCAGTAATGTCCTCAGACTCCATCACAGGGTACTGTTGGGAAGGAGCCGGCAAAACCTGCAGGAATGCACTGTCCTGTGGGTAGAACTGGTAGTGACTGTCAACAATGTGGGCCACCACAACAGGACCTACGAACAGGTCCGACACTGTGCCACAGACCTCATCCACACTGCACGTCAAAGGACTGCAGCTGTGGCCAGGGACAGTGCTGGCACAGGTGGAGGCCCTGCTATGCAAGTACCACTCACAGCCACTGAGGAGTTCCTCGCAAATCTTGGTGCAGCCACCGCATCCCAGGAAACAATCGCAACATATGTCGTGGAAGTGGGTGGCACAGAGTCAACAGCCAAGGAGCGTCCAGGTAAGGCCCCAGTGGACATCACTTTAATACTGTAGCATTCATAATGGTAGCCTTTGCATACCTGGATACATATGTTAGGTCAAACAGCATTTGTGGGTGGGGTATTGTAATGCACACAAGTGCAAACCTATTGTAAATGTTAGCAAATTGGGTAGTAACACAGCTTGTAGTGTACATGTTCAAAAATGCACATATTATCCTGTACCAATGCCACATGTGCTTGTGCTGAAAATACCTCTCCCCCACAACTACATAGGTCCCTCTGGTATGACTGGGGAGCAGCTACCTGAAGCCAGTGAGTGTGGAACTGTTTTGTTGTGGCTCATCAATACCCTAGGCACGTTAAGGGCAGCCAGTTTTCCACGCACACAACTGTTACGCTTAGCCATACTGCAGTATATGCTTGTTCACTTGTGGTGGGGTTAACTGCAGTACATCACATTGGTCATCACAGAAGCCTATTTGCAGATGCTGCAACATATTGGCACATATGTTTATATGTTTGTATAGGTGTAGCCACTGTGCTATACAGGGGTACATTAGTATTGTGTACACGGGTGCACTGTGTGTCAGGTGAAGATGCATCACATACTCCCACTCCTCATGTATCTCACAGGTGTATAGTAGTAGCAACATTAACTGGATGTAGCTGCACTTTATGTTGTTGAGGGCCAATGCACAGTGTGTCTGTTGTGGTCTGATTGTGTGTCGTGCATGTCATCCTTCACAAAGTGTAGTCTGTATAATGCCTTTGTGCCACCTTACCTGTGTGTGTGTGTGTGTGTGTGTGTGTGTGTGTGTGTGTGTGTGTGTGTGTGTGTGTGTGTGTGTGTGTGTGTGTGGATCAGCAAACATTATAGTGCAGGTAGTAATTTACATTTGTTCTCTTCCTCTCACAGGTGAACATGGGGGTTGGGGTCTCTCCATCTCACAACCTGATGTCAGTGTCTCATTGGACTCTGATGATTATGGTGGTCATAATGAGGCACAGGTGGGGATGTTGGGGATGAATCTGTACCATTGCTTGACATCCCATTTCCAGCCACAATGTCCCCGCACACAGTCAGTATGCCCACACATACCCAGTCCCCAGCAGCCACAGATATTGGACATTCGGTGGGTGGCAGCAAAAAACAGGCTAGTGTGGTGACTATGGCATATGTGACTGTCAACAGTAGCCATAGACAGAGAGGTCCCACACAGGCAGGTTGACAGGGGTGCTCAAAGGAGGACTGCTGCCCATCCAGCCCCTGTCAGAGGTGTCACAGCAGGTCTCACCCGATGCATGTTTCAGTCCGTCATGGAGGCACAGGCACATTGTGAATGGTACACCAGATGGATGCTCAGGATCATCGATGCAACACTTCCTGTGACCACAGCATGCATCAAATCTATGAGCACATTAAAGACATTAACAAACACAGCGAAAATAATGCATTATATAGACATGCATTAATATGTAAGGAGGCTAATTACAAATTCTGGGTCATAGAAGAAGTTGGTTACCCAGAAAGAGGGGGTGATTGGGAAACACAATTGGAATTTCGTGAGATGATCTGGCAAGTGAGACTTGATGCATGCTGTGGTAAAGGCCTCAATGACCATATTTCCATCACCCCTGCATTAAAACTCCTTGCAGTTGATCCGAAGAAACACGGGTGAAATAATAACAATAATAATAATAGAAACAATAACAATAACTATATTTAAAAACAATAATAATAAAAATAACAAAAATGGTATTATTTTATTATATTTTATTATATTTTAATATATTATATAATAAATTGTTATCAAATATACACTATATTTACTTCATATCACTATATCACTATATCTTATTTAAATATTTATATATACATTTATTACATTTATTAAATTCATATTCATTATATTTTTTACATTTGTACATATTTATATATTTTAACACACAACATGCATTTATTCTTCTATATTTCCTTATTGGATCATGGTTTACACTATTATTCATATTATAGGTTTAACTATTATATGTTATACTAGTATATTTTGTTTCTATCATACTTGTTTTTATTTATTTACATATTTTAATGTATTAATGTTTTTAACCTGTATTTACTCTATTTAACTATTGATTGAGGGTCAGAAAATAATTCAGTGAAAAGTTGTTATAAGAAATGAGAAACAACTTGACTGCCATATATTCCTTTTGTATTTTCATTCAAGTCCCTTTTAATTTATGTATATGTATGTTCTGCCTTTAAATTTATAACTTCAATTAATGAGGTAATTAAATGCCAGCCAATTACACAGTTTTAAAAGTTTTGGAAGTTGTATAAAATACTGGAAATTGTGATGATACACTGATTCTGAAGAAGTCTCCTGGTTGGAGATGAAAGCGCTAAATCAGTGAAATTAAGTTTTATATGTTTCGTTACTTTTTGTTCTGTTTTTAGCCTTTGGGCTTTCTTAAATAAATAACTTTTGTTTGACGACTTTGGGATTCCTTGGACATTTTTAGTCCTGGTATACGTAAAGACAGCCTTCATTGTACCGGAGCAGTATCCTGCATTGTGTGATTTACCTTTGTGTGATCTTAGTTTTTTGTGAATGTGCTTGACTCTGGGCTTGGCTCTAGCCACACCTACATAGAGTGCTGTAAATTCTCATAACAACATTCCCACCAATTAGACCTCTGCAGGAAGTGATATTACCTACATTTTCTGACTGTTTTCTTCCTAGCTGCTGACTCATTAACTGCGTTCCCTTAGCTTGCTCTGTAAGTTCTTTTATTTGTTTACCAGTATTGTTCTGCTCTTCTCCCTACAGCTGCACGTGTAATCAACCCTTCCCACTACGGTCCAGGAAATAACCCCTAAAGGACTTCCATTACAGGACACTACCACAACCTTCTAAGGAACTTCCAAACTATAGCCCCATCAGGATATAATATAAAGTGTATGTACTGCAATCCTTTACTAGTGCTCACCACCGTGGTGCCTGTGCTTTACCCCGCACTTGCCAAGCAGCCTACATCGGTCCTTAACTCCCTTACCTCCTATGCTACCTCATATATATTTTTACCACCAGGTGGCACTGCTGTCCCACTTACTGATTAAGATCTCCTAAATCTATTTTCCTTCTTTCCCAAGCTATCCTCCACTCCCATTCATACCTGCCCCACTGGCCTGCTTTGACTTGACTTGAGCTGTATTTTACCAGCTTACTCCCCTCATCCTCGTTTTCCCCCGCTGTCCCAGTACTTCATTCACAAAGCACACTTTTCTGCTTCAGCTGGCTGATTGGTTTCAGCCACCCACCTTCTCTTTAGATTTTTATCTCTAATCACTCCAACCCAACACGGCTTCCATCCAGGCCATAGTACAAGCACTGCACTTCTCTCCTTCCTAGAGACAATAAATCTTGCCCGGGACTCTGGAAAAATAGTTTCTACTGTTCTTCTAGATCTGTCTAAGGCATTCGATACCATCTCCCACACCCATCTCCTAAACCATCTCTTCGACCTTAATCTCTCCCGGAATACCTTATCCTGGTTCTCTAGCTACCTCTCCAATAGATCTCAAGCTGTAAAATGGGGGACAGGCACCTCAATCTTCCTTCCCACGCCCACTGGGGTTCCCCAGGGATCCATATTCGGTCCAATGCTGTTTAACATCTTTATTAACAATTTCCACAAAGCCATACCCAATACCAAAATTGTGCAGTATGCAGACGATTCCACATTAATCTGCAGTGCCACCAACCTCCCAGAGCTTCAGACACTGACCCAAGATGCTTTCTCCACCACTGAAATTTGGATGCTTCAGAATCACCTCTCACTAAATGCCAATAAATCCAAAATACTATTATTCTCTCCCTCAAAAGCGTCCCCACTTGATAAAAACTCATTCCAAATCATTAACTAAAACAATTCCACTATAGAGGTTGTTCCCTTTGCCAAACTACTTGGGGTCACTATTGATGAACACTTGAAAGTCGACACTCACATCCAGCAACACATTAAGAAAACCCATATAAAACTTGGTATGCTATATAGGAATATCCAGTTTTTCTCTCCTTCCACCAGACAAACACTTGCCACTACCTATCTACTCCCCTCACTAATGTATGGTGCTCCTCTATTAACTAACTTATCTACCTCACTTCATAATTGGAAGTCTGTTATAATAAGATTTCTAAATTTGTCACCAAAGCCAAATACTCCTCTCATCACTGTATTGCCCTTAATTTGTTACACTGGCTTGAACTCTCCAACCATCTAGACTATCTTCAGATTACCACAGCCCACAAACTAATCTTTCAACCCTCTAAGTGCCCTTCTCTATGCAACATCCTTCTCCCCTACACCCCTCAGAGAACTCTCAGATCTACTCACCAAAACCTAATCTGTGTGTGAAAACTCAATTGCCCTGCTGGTCAACTCCTGCTATCCTTTTCCTTAGCAAAAAAAATTGAATTATCTTCCTTCCTCTCTAAGGACCTGTGCAAACTTTGAAAACTTAAAATCTCAGTTACATTCCTACCTTTACTCTAACAGAAAATGCAACTGCATTCTTCCCACCTGGTCCTATAATTCTCTCTCTACCTCTAAACCCCTCTCCAGCTATGATTACTAGCCTCTCTAGCTATGATCTATAGGCTACCACACATATGTACATATTGTAAATATCAAATTTGTACCATGTACCTAAGAATTTACACCTGCTCTCTAACATGAAATGTAACTGTAAATTGTTCATTAATAATATTGTGTCTGTATCTAAAGGTAACATGTACTTAAGAAATTACACCTGCTCTCTAGCATAATTAATAATTAATAGCATAATTGTAAATTGTTCTTTTTTTCTATATTGTATCTGTATCTAAACTTTCTAACATGGAGCTTTTCTCCCCAGGCCTCCACTGAAAATGGGCTCTTTGAGCCCAGTGGACATCCCTGGTCATCAAACTGGAAATAGTAATAAATAATAAAATAATAATATTAAAAATATAGACATTCTGTGAAAATCTGGCCAGCTGAGAGATGTAGCTACAGCTGATTGGCTGATGAAACTGTGTAAACAGTCCAGCACCTCAGTGATATACTGGCTGGGGATCTCCTGGTTGTGTGGAAGCCTTATTAACTGAAAAGTCATATCCTGGTAAGGGTACAGAGTGCATTGGACTGAGCACAGTTTTCCATAATATGTGTGGTATATTCTACCTAGCACTGTGATTTCCTGGTATGTCAGTGGTAGAGCAGTATAGAGTAATGTGGTGAACTGCTGACGGACATTTGTTTATAGGTGGATAGGTTCATAGGAGGTTACTAGGCTATTGGCCCTGAAGCCCTTAGAACCCTAGCAGACAAGAGTGTAGCCCATGTTAAGACATGTCAGCACCCAGAGCCCCTGTCCAGCAGGGACACAAGTTAAATCACAGGAGTGTATTTTCTGTCTCAAGTGTAGTTATCCAGGGTGCACTTCAAAAAGGCTATTGAGATACTGTGCTTGACGTGGACAGTGAGTGTATTCCACAGATGGGGGAGTCAGTAGGACACATATCTGTTGTGCCAACAAGTCCTATTGATATAACAGTCCGGGTTGATGCTGTGGCTACAGGTTGCTCAAGTGGTGCTTGATTTCCAGATGTGCAGCAGTCCCATCATGGCAGGATCTGGATTGCTTTGTATGCCAGACAGATGTCACCTCTGAGGAGTCTGTGAGGAACTGAGTAGAGGGACAGTGCTTTTAGCCTATCTGTGTAGGGTAGGTGTTTGAGGGTCTGGATTCTCCCACTGAGGTACCTCTGTGGACTCTCCAGCTGCTGCATGTGCTTTGTGAGGTAGATGCCAAAGGGGGCATTGTGCACAATAATTGGCCTTATAAGGGTAGAATACATGGATCTTATAACCTCTTTGTTCATGGATGACATACCCATACTTATGAGGTCGGCCATGTAGAAAGCATTTCATACAACAGAAGCAACATGGTGGTCGGAAATCAGATTGCTATCAATCTGGGTGGCCAAATCACTCACTACTGATTGTGTATGTAGGACGTTGCTGTTAATGTGATAATATGTGGGGATGTCACTCTCCCCAAAGGGGATGATGATGATGCATTTTCTGGCATTTAGCTTGAGGCCATGTTTCTGGCACCAGTCTTTTGTTTGGGTGAGACCCTCTTGGAGGAAGTGCACATCACTTTGGGAATTGATGACTGTTCCAGCGTGCAGTCATCTGCAAACTTGGTCAGTCATAGGCTAGTGGTTTTGGCCTGCAGCTCAGAGAAGTATATCCGGAATAACAGAGGCCCCAAGGCCAATCCCTGTGGTACACCACTCATTACCGGTCTACAGCTTGAGTTGGCTACCCTATTATGATTAGGTGGGTTCTATCAATGAGCTAGTTTGCTACCCATCTGGTAACATATGGATTGATGCCTAGTTGACAGAGTTTATCTACTATGGCCAAGTGGGGAATAGTGTCAAAGGCTTTGGCCAGGTCAAGGTGGATGGTGTGCACCATCTTTCCCTCATCTATGGCTTTGGTGGCTGTCTCAAAGAAGTCAGCCAGATTTAACAGACCTAACTCCCCTTGACAAAGCCAAACTGTGTGGGGTCGACTATTTGGAGTTTGCCAATGTCCCTGTTAATGAGGTCCATGATAATCCGTTGCAAGGCCTTGCACATCATGCTAGTTAGGCTGATGGGTCTGTAATATCCTGGATCAGTGGATGCTCCACCTTTGTGTAAAGGGATGACAGTGGCTGTCCTCCACTCAGCTGGGACAAAGCCAGTACTCAGGCTTTGGTTGACTAGGGTGCCTAATGATACTGCAAGTTCATGCCCAAATTCATGTAGGATTCAACCTGGGATGTTGTTGGGTCCCATGGAGGCTGTCTTTTTGCCTTTAAGAGGGCAGTGATGACCTGTTCCCTAGAGATAAGGGGTAGGGGCAAGTAATGGGGATGTCCAGCTTTACTGATGGGGGGGCAGTGGGGAGTAGTTTCCACTGAATCTGTCAGCCAGTAGATTGGCTATATCTACAGCATTTGTGTATGTGGTCTCCTTGACCACCAGTTCTGAACAGATCTAGGAGCTTCCTTTGAGACTGCAGACATACATATAGAAGGCCACGTGATTGTTTCTATTAGATGTGGACAATTTGGACTCAAAGTTGCCTTTGGAGGATTTTATTGCTGCTCTTATTTGCTTGTTCAGGCTAAGGAGAGATTGCTTCCTATTGTGCACCTGCTCCTTCTTGGTCCTGGACAGCAAAGTTTTCCTTTTGTTATATAGTTTCTTTAGTGCTGATGTCCACCAGACAGGTTTACTCTTCCTTGTGGAAGGTGATGTTCTCCTGTCAGGTATTCATGATTCCATGCATCTATATATATGCTTGTATGGTACCTTGGTGTACATTTGGATGTTGGTCCGTGTTTCTACAGTGGGGAAATATCAAAGGCAACTGTGAAAAACACCAACACAGTAGGAAAAACAGTTTATTAAGCGCTTTCATCCGCCAAATGGCTGGACTTCCTCAGAATACAAACCAGACACTGAACAAGCATATAAATACCTGCCCAATTGAAGTCAATAGCACCAAGTAATGAATTAATTGAATAATTGATTCTTGATGCAAAAAGACAAAATTAAAGTGAAATACCCAATGCTTATAAACAAATACAAAAAAGAAAACATACACAATATAGAGCCTATACATGTTAAATATTCTCGTAAATCATAAAAAAAATATATAAATGTATATATATGTAATAAATTGAAAATATAAATCTCCTAAATGACATATAAAAAACATACATAAGCAATACACATAAAATAACAAATCAATAAAAATATATATGTTTAAAAATTGTTTAAACGGCAAACATAGATTTAAGCTTGAGGAGACTAGCAATGGAAATGACATCATTAAGACCTGAAGAACGTGTAGCATTACACCTAAGCTGCCATCTAAGCTCCAGGAATTCAAGAAAGATATCACGGGGAGCACCTCTAGGGTCGACATCAACATTATCTAAAACAGAAAATTTAAATGAATGCAAAGGAAAACCCTTTATGTGTCTATAAAGGTTTACTATCAAATGGTCGATTGCCACTCCTTCGAACGTCGGAAAGTCGACATCGGAAGGTCGGATATATTGAATGTCGAAGTCGAAATAGCAATCTAGGAACGGTATTACCATGGGTTGAGGTAGAAATACGTATTAGTCGTACCTATGAACTTCTCCCCTACCTCGACCCATGGTGGAACCCATTTCGAGATTGTTTTCGATAAAACGGTTCGGCCTTCCGGTGTCGACCATCCGACGTTCGATGGAGTGGCAAGCGACCATTTGATAGTAAACCGTCTATAAAGGGCATTTCGCTCATCCTTTTTACTAATGTCATAATAATGCTGATAAATCCTGTACCTAAACTATCTGATGGTTTTGCCAATGTAAAAACAAGTACACTGTTGACACAAAGCAACATAAACAATGCCCTTACTATCACAATTGAATCTCTTCTTGTGCTTGATTTTGCCATAACCATGCACAAAGCATTCAGTACCCTCAAGAATAAATTTACACTGAGAACAGTGACCGCATTTATTTACTCTACCTGTATATGACTTGGAGACAATTCTTTCAATCATGGTTTTAAAACAGGTATCTTTTTGATAAACCACCAACGGTCTCACCAAGTTTGTTATAAATATTCCCATCACATCTGAAAAGCTCCCAAATTTTATTAATGATGCACTTGATTTCCCTGTATTGTAAATTAAATGGCAAAATCAAGTCCTAACCATGAGACAAGCTGGTTGATACCAAACTAGAATCAACAGGATTAACAACTTGAACAAGGGACTTGCCAAGAAGAGGGGTATAAAACCCAGATGATCTCTTCCCTGTAACTTCAGTAAAGATTTCTGTTAAAAAATCGTCAGGATAACCTCTCCTCAAAAACATATCAAATAACTTACTGCATTCCTCAAGAAATAAACTTTCTTGACTAACCATCCTGGCCAATCTAACACATTGGCCTTTAACAATGGCCTTCTTTTGAGGGATAGGATGCCAACTCTGGAAATGCAAGTAAGAATTTGAAAAAGTCGGTTTCCTGTATAATGTGGAATCAAAGTTACCTGATTCCCTGTTCTTAGAAAGAGTGACATCCAAAAAAATTGACCTGTGTGGCATCGACTGACATTGTAAACCTTAAAAAATCAGTAGAAGAATTGATGATTTCAAAAAAAGCTTCAAGTCTTTCCTTAGTGTCAACTCAAAAAATAATGATGTCATCAATAAAGCGTTTATATAAACACCAACTATCTTTGAACTCAGAAGAAAAAATAAAATTAGTTTCCCAAAAGGCCATAACTATGTTGGCAAATACAGGTGCACAAGCAGCATCCATGGCAACACCCTGGATTTGCTTGAATAAATGGCCCTCAAAACTAATTAAATTATTTTGTAAAACTAAATCCATGAGACTACTGATAACCAAACTTTTATCATGTCCAAGAATAGGCACTAAATACTGAAAAAAACAGTCAATGCAAGTATCATGTGAGATGCTGGAATATAAATCGTTGACATCAATGCATACAAAAAGAATATCTTCTCTATATAAACTGTCATTGACATTAGATAAAAAGTCCCAGAAATTCTTTAACAAAGCAGGATAATTATTAAACACACTCTTGATCTCCTGATCGATATATTTAGCAATAAAGAATGTCTTGGACCCTTTGGCATCAACTATTTGCCTCAGTGGGGGATCCTCAAGGCATTTGTGAACCTTGGGAAGACCAAAAATGGTAGGTGTTCTAGGAAATTGGACCTTGAAATAGTCCATTTCACTAAGTGAGACTTGATTGTTTAAAAAAAGATCCTCAAGGGCCAAGTCAATTCTATGAAGAGCCCCATTTAACTCATTTAGAGATATTTCTTCATACACATCCGAAAATAAAATAGAAAACATTTTATTAATGTAATCGTTCGTACTCATGACCACCAGTCCACCACCTTTATCTGGCTGCATGATACGAATAGATGCCTCACTACGAATGTGCTGCAATAAAAGATGTTTATCCATGCTTAAGTTAATAGGGCAACAAGTTGGAATACTAACAATTTTCCTGATTTCATCTTCACAAAGTTTTTCAAAAACAAGTATTAAAGGATGTAGGGGTGGGTTAAATGTACTGGGCCTTTTGTTCCTATGTAAATCTGTGTTATACAAGCCATCATCAAAAAGAATGTTAAAATTGAGTTTCCTCAAAAACAACTTGAATTGAACCAAAACCTAGTCCAATTTGGCTTTCTGTGCAGGAACAAATGTTAAACCTTTTTCAAATAAATTGGCCCACTCCTCAGTGACATCAACATGGCTGTAATTAAACACTTTAAAATCCCCTGTAGTGTTAAAAATGATTTTATCCACAGGATCTGTGTTCAATTCCAATATGTCTGCCGCCAACCTGATCTCCCTTTCCCTCTCCCCTTCCCCTTCCCCCTGGTCCATGCTTGTTGGGGGAATGTCTGAGTGGGTGGGTATTGTTGACAGAAGTTCTGATTGTTCTCCCCCCTCTGATTCATTAATCTCTCGGATCTCCTCAGGGGGGTTGTCTAAAGGGATGTCATAATTGAAATTATCCTGGCCTTCCAATTCATTTACCATCAAACCAGCATCACTGTCTACACCAACAATATCACCTTCATAAACAGTTTGATGTACAACTGGTGGTCGTGGATAAGCCACGCCCTTCATATACTCCTGTTCATCACTGTTAAATTTCTTAACTTTTTTTGCTTTTAAATCAAATAACAAACGATCAGTTTTAAGAAAGACATGCCTATATTGTTCAGATTTAACATCAAATAATAAATCACTTTTAATATTTATATATATATTTTTTATGGTTTCCGAAAATATTTAACATGTATAGGCTATATATTGTGTATGTTTTCTTTTTTGCATTGGTTTATAAGCATTGGGTATTTCACTTTAATTTTGTCTTTTTGCATCAAGAATCAATTATTCAATGAATTCATTACTTGGTGCTATTGACTTCAGTTGGGTGGGTATTTATATGTTTGTTCAGTGTCTGGTTTGTATTCTGAGGAAGTCCAGCCATTTGGTGGATGAAAGCGCTTAATAAACTGTTTTTCCTGCTGTGTTGGTGTTTTTCACAGTTGCCTTTGATATTTCTGGTTTGATTCTTTCTACAGTGGGGAGGGGGCTGTGCAGCTGTTTATACCATCTCTCAGGTAGTTGTAATCAGCTTTGGAGAAGTTTTCTTTTTACCATAGCTAGAGGGGGGTCAGGGGAGATGGTGATATCAGAAGTGACTGCTTTTTTGTCGGATCTTGCCAGGGAGTATGATACAGTAGGGGTGCTGCAGTGGTTAATTATGTTGGTTACTACCAAATCCAACATATGTATCACATCTTGTGGGGTTATCAAGTAGCTGTCCCAAGGTACTTGCATTGATGAGATGGGGGAATCTCTGTGAATTTCTGTCATGGCATGAGTAATTTTTCCAATCTATGCTTGGGTAATTAATGTCAGCCAGGATCAGGGTAAAGGGTTGAATCTTGATAGATTTGTAGAGGGCCAGATAGGTGGAGTAGGCATCCTGAGTAAAATATGTGGGCCTGAAGGTACGTATAATTTGATTAGGGGGATTGTCAACGGTTAACTGCACCTGGAGTGTCTCATGTACGGCAGACTGTTTGACCAGCCTGGAGGTGTGAGTCTGTTTAATATATATTTATTTGCCACCTCCTTTGGCTTTGCTGCCCACATTTTGGGGTCTGGCTGTGTGAAAGAATGAGTGACCAGGTAAGGATGGGTTGCTCTCCACAGCTGTGGCCCAGGTTTCTGTGACTGCACAAATGTCAGCATCTTCCAGGGTTAAGAATGCTTGAGATGAGTGCAGTTTCATAGTTAGACTCCTAGCGCTTCGTAGTATGACCTTTAATTTGCAGTTTGTTGAGAGTGTCATGTTGGTAGTATTGACCTCATGACTTTCCTTAAAAAAAGCACTATGTGGGAGGCAAGAGCCTTTGCCAGAAGCCTGAAGCCCAAGTGAGACAAATGCAGGCCATCTCTGGCAAAGCAGCATGGTCTGTCGATCATATGTTTCCAGGTTGTCAGGCACTGGATCCTCCTGGGATGACACCAGAAAGCCAGGCAATTGTTAATGTCATTCATTTTCTCTTTATATTGAGGTATCATTCTGGGTGATGGTAGGATGCTGCTTAAGCCTAGGGACATACCTGCATGGGACCCATATTCAGCAAGCTCAATCATGTCTGTCTTCCTATAGTCCAGGGAGGTATTTCTGAAGTTGTTCACACCAACATGGACTAGGACAGAGTCATAACAGTACCTGTTGTGGAGAGACTTGAGTGCAAGTGTGATATGGCAGATTATGGCACCTGACAAACAAGTAACCATCATTTCTGCTTATCCAGCCTGGCGAGAGGAACATCTGTGTGTCTCACAATGGAGTCCCCTATAAGTAATACATTGGGTTTATGGTTAGGCCTTAGTGGTTGCAAGACACTGGTGTGTGGATTATGCATGGTATGTGGTGTGGAGGTTTGTGGAGTTCTCATGTGTTTTTGGCTGTGAGGTGTCCTTTCTTTGGGTTTGTTTTTGTTGAGGACCTCCATATATGTGGGTATGTGTTGTGTAGTTGTGGGTGATGCTTACTGACTCCATACACTGCAGGGAAGCCATGTTACTGCACAATTTGTTCTGGTATGCACATTCTCCATTTGTCTGGCCAGTGGCTCCCCTTCCCCTTATATTTGTCTCTTGTCCTTCTGTACTGCAGTCACAGGCTTTGTCCACAGTTGCTGCTGTTGTGCATTTGTATTTCTGGTGTGAGTGGGGTAGAAGTCATAACATCACACACAGGATTATGGACTTCACACCTCTGAGTGTACCTGTTCATAGGATCATAGGAGATTACTGGGCTAATGGATCTGGAGCCCTTACAAGCCTAGCCAAGAGTTTATCCCCAGAAAAGAAACCACAATCAGCACCTGTCGCTCCTGTCAATGAGGGACACAGGTGGAACCCCTGGGACAAATTTTTAGTTGCCCATCCACTCATCAAGGTTGCGCTTAAAGAGGGTCAGCAATGTTTGATGTGTATGGGGAGTCTATTCCAGAGATGAGGCAGCCTCTGAAGAGGGTCAGCAGCGTACTTTGTTTGATGTGTATGGGGAGTCTATTCCAGAGATGGAGCAGCCTCTGGGAGACAAACCTGTCTCTCCAGGAGGGTTTGTTAATGTCACATATTAGATTTCAGCCTTTTGGTCAGGTACTACACGAGGAGTTAGACTTACAGATATGGATTATCTTTAGTAGAGCAGGGTCTGAGATTGCCTTGTAGGCAAGACACAAGCCACCTCTGAGCAATCTGTACGATACAGAGTAGAGTGATTTGAGCCTATCCATATAGGACAGGTGTTGGAGGCCATGGATTCTCTTTATGAGGTATTTCTGTGTCCTTTCCAGTTGGTGCAGGTGTTTGGAGAGGTACATACCAAACAGGAAGTTGTACTCAATTATTGGCCTAATGAGGGAGGGGTACAGAGAGGTAATAACTTATTTTTTTCTGGATGCAATCCCTTTACTTATGAGATGAGCCAGGTAAAAGGCTTTTCTGACCACTGCCACTGCATGATGGTCAATTATGAGATTGCTGTCAACTTGCATACCCTGGTGTCTCACCACAGGTTGCCACTAATGTGGTAATCAGTAGGGGCCGTGTTTTTGGCAAATGGTATGATAATACATTTTCTTGCATTTAACTTAAGGCCATGACTTTGGCACCAGTGATTTGTTGCTGTGAGAAGTATGTTAACATAATTTGGGGAGTCAATGACAGCACCCAACTTGCAGTTGTCTGCAAACTTGGTCAGCCACAGGCCTTTTGTCTTTGCCTAGACCTCTGAGAAGTAGATGCCAAACAATAGGGGTCCCAGGACAGATCCCTGGGGGACACCACTAGTGACAGGTCTGCTGTTGGAGGTAGTGGCACCTATTTTGACCTTGTGGGTCCTATCTGTGAGCCAGTTGGCTACCCATCTGATGAGACAGGGATTTATACTAACTTCTGTTAGCTTTTCGATGATGCCCAAGTGGGATATTGTGTCAAAGGCTTTGACCAAGTCAAGGTAAGCTGTGTGTAATGACTTTCCATCATCCAGTGCCTTGGTGATAATCTCAAAAAAGTCAACCAGGTTCAACAGGCAAGATCTGCCCTTGACTAATCCAAACTGGGTGTGGTCAAGTGCTTGTAGATTGCCTATGTCCTTGTTTATGAGGTCCATAATATACTCCATGGCCTTACAGATCAGACTTGTCAAGCTAATGGCACGATAGTTTACAGGGTCAGTAGTGGCACCACCTTTGTGCAAAGGGATGACAATGGCAGTTCTACACTCTGCTGGAATGAAGACCATACTTAGGCTATGGTTGAATAGAGTGCTCAATGGCGAGGTGAGTTCTTGTTGGAGATGTTGCAGAATACAGCCTGGGATACCATCAAGTCCCATGGAAACTGTGTTCTTTGCCTTGGATAGGGATTTTAACACTTGATCTACGGAGATGTGAGGTCAGGGCAAGTATTGGGTATGTCAGATGGGCCTTTGGGGGGACAGGGGGTGAAGTTTGCGCTGAACCTATCTGCTAGCAGGTTGGCTGAGTCAACAAGATCAGTGTAAGTGGCACCGTTAAGAACAAATTCAAAACAAACCTGAGCTTTGCCATGGGAGTTTCTGACATAACTGAAAAAGGCTTTGTGGTTAGCCTTGGTTTCAGAGGCAAGTTGCAGTTCATAACTGGCTTTGGAGGGTTTCACTAGTGATCTGATTTGCTTGTTGAGGCTATAGAGAGAGTTTTTCCAATTGGGAATTTGTGCCTTTTTACCCTTGGAAAACAGTTTCTTCCTTTTGTTGTAAAGCCTGTTGATAAAGGATGTCCACCACATAGGGTTGTGTTTCTTTGAGGTGCAGGTTTTACTTCTGTTGGGTATGGCTGAGTCCATGCAGTTGTATAGGTGCTTGTATACTGCACTGGCATACTGTTCAGCATATTGGTCTGCATTCTTTGAGGGTGGTGGCGGTGTGAAGCTACTGATACCCTCCCTTAGAAGGTTGTAGACAGTTTTTGACAAGTAGAAGTAAGAAGAACAGAACCTGTTTAGCAAGTTGTCCGTCACTGCACCCCTACATCTGCTGTGGTCCTCAGATGGTTTGTATTGTAATGTTATTATAAGGCTACATATTGGCCATAGCTGTCAAACCATCACAGACTGACATTTGCACAGGCCCATATATAACAGACACAGGTCCACACATGGGGACAGGGTGTTAATATTGCTCTGCCAAACGTAGACAGTTGGGCGAATGGTTTGGTATTAGCTTGCATTTTCTTATGAGTATGATGCCTGCTTCTCCACTGTCTGCCACTAATGTTTTCACATCAACCTCTATTGTTTTGCAAGTAGTTTGGCAGGCAAATGCAATGTCATGACAAGCAGAACAGATATACAAGGCATACTTGTGGTCCTTCTGTGACACCCTCTCATTCCAGGCGTATGGCTGGTGCACAGTGACTTGTCACTACTGACACAGTGTAAGGTGGCAGCCATTTATAACCTGGCACTACACTGACTTTCAAAAGCCTGCTTTCCTGCTAGGCACTGTGTAGGTTACTCCGATCTGTGTACTCTCCATATGTGTGGTGCCCTGTCCCTGAATTGTCCAGCTTTCCTGCAGTGATGGATATTGATTTCTGGACAGTGTGTACTACTCCTACCGTAGATGTAGCTAACATGCAAAATAGTTTGCATGGCCAGTCTTGAAACATGGACCCTATCAACCAGAGTAGTGTACTTAGACCACTAAACCACAAAGGCCAACAGTAAGTGCTGCCTACTTACTGACAGTATTAACCACGCATGTATTTAGCTCATTGACCCCTGCATATTGTGGACATGCAACAAGTTAGCAAATTGATTGGGACAGCCCTGGGAATGTGTGCTCTGTTGCTATTACCCTACAAACATAAATGTTACTGCATTTCTATAGGACACGTGTGTTTTGGGGGAGGGGAGCATACCTCTCAACTGTACACATTTCCACAGACTGCCCAGATGTTTGCTTTACATTTTGGTTCCATTTAGCATAGTATTGTGTTTGTCTTGGAGAATACTGGCATATCACTAAAGATCGAAGGTTAGAAAGAAATGACAGACAGTTGAGTTTCAGACTTCTTACCCTTCAGAGACTTAAGACAACTCCAAGACCTGCTGTGATATCACTGTGTAAGTTTGTAAGAGGAATATTTCATCATTGTCCCTATTTGTGGGCCTTTGCCACACATTTCTTTATGGCTTTGTACAGCTGACTTGCTGGGAGAGGCTGAGAGGTGTGTTTGGGACACCAACATTGACATCCATGCATGTGACTTATGATCCCACAGTTTGTTAGTCCCCCACATATACTGCAGTGAGTTTTGTCACCTAGGGGACTACTGCATATTCTGGGGAAGCCTGCATTTGGTGGACATTTCCTGTTGTCTGACATAGCTGTCAGTTGTCTGCTGCTGTCCCAGTAGGCCACCCCATTCCCTTGCATACATGCAGCGATACCATAGATATGCTACCACAACGTACTACTCCATTTGTTGTTAAGAAGAGTGACTTACCTTGTGCCTGCAGCAGTTGTGAGGACAGTGCTTCAGGGCTGACTCTGTCAGATGGACGCAGTACACAGCTTATACATGTTAAGGTACAGGTAGCGTGATGTGTGTGGCATCCTTTTTACTGTGTGTGCAAGTTGGAGAAGGGGGTTAATCCCTGGATCCCTAGGGTGTCAGTGTATGTGCTATGCATTGCCTCTTTGCCAAGGGCAGGGTGTATTGGGCATGCCTACATCTGCCTACGGGGACAGGCTCAGGGGGTTCATCCGAGTCCCCCTGTGCCTGTGGGGACCTTGGCAATGGTAGGGGGGCTGTGTCCCCCTTCCCTGTGATGTTCCTGCCGCAGCTGTTTCTGCAGGATCATATTGCATAGCATGGCAGATACTATGAACAGGTGTGCACATGTGGCTGGAGAGTACTGCAGGGTTGCACCAGATATGTCAAGGCAGTGGAACCATGACTTGAGCAGCCCAAACACATGCTCTACAAAGTTTCTAGATTGTGCGGGTGCCTCATTATCGCATTCTTCAGAGTGTGTGTGTGTGTGTGTGTGTGTGTGTGTGTGTGTGTGTGTGCATTTCTGATGGGTGTCATCATCCATGGTTCCAGTGCGTAGCCGGCATCCTCCACTAGATTGCCGTATGGGATGTCCCTCCTGGCAAATGCCTGGTACAGTAGTGATGCATGTCAGATGTGGGAGTCATTATAATTGCCATGACTGCCAGCACACACATTGATGATAATGCCCTGGGTATTACACAAGACCTGGCAGTTGATGGAGTGATAGCCCTTATGGTTGATGTAGACTCTACCCTCTTCACTGGGTGGTGCTTTGATGTGGATATGAGTACAGTCTATGGCACCCAGTACCTCTGGGTAGCGTGCTACATGGTGGAAGAGATGCATATTTCTGGTCCTCTCCTCAGGGGTGCTGGGGAAATAAATGTGCTCACTGGCATGTTTTAGCATGACATCCAGGAACTGGTGGAGTACCCTGGATGCGGATGCCTGTGAGACCCCATGATGTTCCCAGTAGGTCTTTGGAAAGTACCTGTAACTGGTATTTTTAAGGCTACACATACCTTTGTTTCCACTGGGATGGGTTCCCATTTATTGGCTCTGGGTCTGAAGTGAAGGTGGCAGAGCTCGGTGAGTTGCTGTAGTATGCCCCTGTCCACCATGTAGCACTCTACTATCTCCAGCTCATGTAGCCTCTGAAAGGTTACCCTGGGTCTGAACACTCTTCTTCTCCTCACTCTGGGCCAGTTGTTATCATCATCCTAATCACCACCATCAGTATGCAGCATGTAGAGATGTAGCAAAGCAGCAGTAGCCCCTATCATTTTGTCAGTTAAAATTCCCAAGTGTGTACTCCAATGGTGCAGAGTATGTGGGAAAATCAAATTGAAGGGTGTTTGCATACTTTATGCTGGTGTGCTGCAGATGCAGCCTGTGTGATTGGCTGACTATGATACATTCCACCTGCCAGCTGCATTACTGAGGGGCTTGAATAGGCCAGTGTGAGTGCCAAAGGGATTATTAGTCATTTATAGTTGACTGCCTTCTGTCTGCTATTTCCTTTTATTTTTTCTTTCAGTTTCTTCCAGTTTTAAGCCCTGAGGTGCTCTGTGCAAACCCATGGAGCTAGTGTAAACATTACTGAGCAGAAAGGGCTCTCCCCTGTACACGAGCATGCTTAGCTTTTCTTAAACCAGCTAAGCACAGCTAAGCAGCCTCAGACACACCCACTTGCTTAGCTGAGTACAAACAGAAGCCACTGAGCTCCAATGTCCTTACACAAACCATGACACACACCCTTTTCATGTCAGCTGCCTCTTCTGCCTACACCACCACATTGTAGCCCCTACATGGTTAGCTACCTGCAGACATAGTGACCCATTTTGCTATTCAGTAAACTTAGCTAATTTACATACACCTAATTGCATATACCCTAGTTACACCACTACATGAGAGCTTATGTCCTTAGCAACCACTATAACCTGCCATTGTATGAGTCTGCATGCTGGCCAGTATAATGGGGAAATTAATTTTACCTTAAATAATCCCATTTTACTATTTTTATTTTATTTTTTGTAAGATCATGTTTGGGCACCTCTATGCTCTGCTTAAACATATGTGCCAAAAAAAACTTTTGATTTTTAACATTTTGCATCAGTTTTACATGTCGATGGCCATAGTTTTGGCCATTGACATGTCTAATGCAACTAATACATGCATTACTTTTAGTTGTTACAGCCCCGTTTCTTTTTTCTTTTGCAGTCCGGTACATGGTTACTTCCCACATACATTTTTACTGCAGACATGGCTCCTAGACGGATGCCTGTCTGCTTTCTGGATCGCAAATTCACCTCATTTACATTTTTTCCACCAGCAAATGAGGTGATTTCCATTATGCGATTGCCTCAGTGGCTGAACAGTGCTAGGAGGCTCATGCATGCCCTCAGCCTCTGAATTCCGTGTTCGAGGTGTGCCACTATGCTTACATGGAGATTAACTCAGTATAAGCATTATTGAATTACCCCCATTATGTATTGATAAATGTTGGGTGTCCTATATATTTAAAAAGTTTTAAAAAGAGCACTCATGTTTAATATTGAAGTATTACTTTTTCTCCAGGCTGGCTTGGGAGCTCATATTCTATTATTTGGCTTGTTCACTATGGGTGCTGTTGTAATTTTTTATTTTTATTTTGATCTGTGTATTGGTAACAATTTCTCCAGTGTGTAGTATCAGGTTTGGCACTGTATTGCAGTTTGATTTATCCAACCCTTTTTTAAGCATTTTGTTTAATTCCAATGTGCCCAAATTTAGACAGATTGCTCACATTTTTTTTCTGCTTAACATATCCATATTTGTACCAGACAAGGTAAGATTTCAATAACTCTGTTCAGAATTGTAGATAGGTCATCTGGTGCCCTATGTACATCCAGTTCCCCAAATTGGTGCCCTCCAAAACTCATGATGAGTACCTGTATGTAGCAAGCTGTTTGCTGCAGTTACTACCACGCACTAAGCACTTCAGCTGTGACTACAAATTCAGAATCTGCATTTATTTATGAAACCATATCCTCATAAATTAGTGCCAGTCCTGCATTAGAGTACCATCAGCACCTGTCAATCATGCCCCTAATGGCCTGCACCCAGGGCAGCCTATCCACTCACCCTATGCTTATTACAGGTTTGGCTGTGTTACTAATGTTGTGGTTATTGGTAACTCTTTAAGCTGAAATGGTGTGATATGTATCAGCTCCTTCCCTTTTGCACCAGCTAGTCCATGCAGGTTTACTTTGGGTCATTCTACTATTTACTATTGTGTACCTCAATTTCTGCATACTTTGCTGCTTTGGACTCAAGATGTTATAATTCCTGGTATAAAATATAACTTTTCAGTGCTTTTCGCCTAAAATAGAGGACCATCTTGAAAGTCTGCACTTCTTTATCTTTTTGTTGTAGTGATGAATGTCAGACCAGATTATTGACCTCACTTTATACCTTTGTTATGTTTCATTGCTATGATGTTTTGGTAGGCTGTCCTACACTTTCCTGAGGTATTCTCCTGTGAGCTGCTATTGCACAATTACTTTTAATCACAGTTTATTGAAACCAAATGCACGTATACTGTGTGAGCTGGTAGCGCACTCCAGTGTTTTTTTTTCTCTTTTCCTCACTGTAGTGTGACTATGGAGTTGGTATTTTTAAGTTAGAGGTGTGAAGATCCCTACATGTGGGGGGTTACAGGGCTACCCAGTTTTATTTTTTTGTGTTTATGCTTCTGAATGTTCAAAAAACAGTGAAGTATGACTCATTGAAGGATGAGTCAGTAAAACATAGGAAAAGTGTTTTGGTGTTTGTTCTGTGGGTATATTGTAGGTTAAAATTACAGTCTCAAATAGACAACTGGCTACCTTACTGAGTATTCTGCCTTAAACACTCCCAACTATATTTTGCTTCATGCAGCATTGCTTAAGATCATGAGTTGATGTCAGTATATCTCAAACTCTGCAAACTTTGTTGTTATGGATATTTCAGCTTCTGGTATAAAATTACATATTTTCATTGCTTTTCACTTAGTATACAGAATCATGCTAAAATCTGCATTTGTAAACAAATTTTGTCTCTACTGTAGTGTTAACTTTTCAGACTAGAGGTGTCTCATCTCTGCCATGCATTTGTAGTTCCATACAGTTTAGCTTTAATCACTTTAATTATATTTCAGTCTCAGCTCACATTGCAGCTCTGGAGTTTAGACATTGCACTTATTTGTATAAAAAAATCACTTTCCTTACTTTTCTGTTAATGCACAGGGCTGTGTTTAAATTCTGTGTTTATAATCAAGATCTTTTTTTGAGTTTATAGGCAGTTACTAAGCTTGCAATCCAGGGTACGACTGAGAAGCCTGGCTCAAATTTCCAGTTGCCGCAGACACTGTCTGGTTAAATGTCTTGCTCAAGGTCATACAGTAATCAGATGAGGGCTATGAGAATCAAATCCTGTACCACAGGAACTGCAGCTCAGAGCTTTTAACATCTGCACCAGCTAAAATAGTTTTCAAACTAGCTTAAAATCCTCATTTCATGATAATGTTAACATGTTGTTAACTTTGCAGGCATACACTGTGTTAACATTTCAGCTTCAGCTAGATAGCTGGGCTACTTTATTTTGCATAAAGTTATATATTCTAGTGGAGTTGTTTTTAGTTGTTTTGCACTTATTTATATTTGTTATCCTTTAATTCCTTCATCTGCTTCATATTCGTGTTTTATTTTTCCAGGTATTAACATCCTGTTTCTTTAATTTCCCACTACAGTCTGAGCTTGCCATGATAATAGTCTTCAGTTTCACCTTTTAGTTCATTCCTCGCATCTGATTTTGGTATAACTATCATCATGCTTTAATTATGTTGTTTATGGGACTGGAGTAAGTACCTTGTATCAGGTTGGTACATTCTGCAAAGAGCCATTGGAGAGTGGATATTTTTTAAAATTATGTACCTAGTAAGCTCCATTAGGTTGTTGGTCTTAATCACAATTTTGTATTCTGTTATGGATGTACTGATTCTATTTTGAACCACTTTTGGAAGTAGGAGAATATAGGTTGGGCATGGGGTGAGCCAGAGCTAGTTCGATATTTTTGTGGTGAGCTTGATTTTATTCCTTATTTGTCCATCAGGGTGGTCTTAAGTTTCATCCATGCAAGTATTTTCCTTGCATAGGTATCATAAGCTTTACCTTTAGTGACTTTTCAGGTTAAACCTTCTTCCACAAATGGATCCAGATGACACACTCGCCTCTGACATCTACCAGCACCTAAACAGCTACATAGAAAAGTCAGTAATCACCCACCCTAAATATAAGGGTAAATTCAGGAACATGCCTCTCTGATGGAACTCCTACATTAATAAATCGTATAACAAAAGACAGAAAATAATGCAAAGTGGTAAGAAATCCCCATCTCCTTACATCAAGACCCCGCTGAAGCATGCCAGTAAGGAACTTAAGAGCAGCATTAGAAAATGTAAAGTACAAGCTTAAGGTCACTACAGATACCAAGGAAAACTACATATCTTTCTTTAGTTATGTTGGGAAATTAAGGAATAATATCCAACAATGCACTGAACTTATTCATCATACTACCACACAGTCTGATCTACCACCTACTGACACTGTGGCCCCCACTATCCCTGAAAATGTACTTTCCCTTGAAATAACTTTGGAACAAGTCTTAGCATCTCTGTCAAAGGCTAAAAATAATACTGCCATGGGACCAAACAACATGTTAGGCTGCATTCTTACCAGTGTGAAATATGAGCTATCCGTGCCTCTACTTAAACTATTAAATCTCAGTCTATCCACAGGGTTTGTGCCTAATGCCTGAAGAACAACCACTGTGCTTTTCCTACACAAGAGCAGCCCCTCCATGGAGCTGGGTAATTACAGGCACATCAGCCTCACCAGCCTCATATGTAAAGGCATGGAATATATAGTTGCAGAACTCTTTTAGCAGACATAAGCAAATTAACTCATCTAGATCTCAGCTTGGTTTTGTGAAGGTCAGGCCTCATTGCTTGAACCTAGCAAGTTTCTTTGAAAAGGTGACAGAGACTATGGAGAGTGATCACTTGGTGCACACTACTTTTCTCAATTTGCCCAAAGCTTTTGACATTATCTTCCTTGCTGGTAGTATTAAAGAACAGGCAAACAATGTAAACCTCTACATTGTATGTTGGGTTGTAAATTGGCTATCTAGCAGATTGCAAGTTGTGAAAGGTGCTGGTAACCCCTCTGCCATTTTCAGTTTACCTATAATATCCATTTTATATGAAATCATTCAGACAGCTTTTGCAAAAGATAATCTTTTGAACATGGGAATTTATACTTGTATATTCTCTTCCCTCCTAGTAAAAATACTGTTTTAAAATCTGATCGGTCACGATGCCATTCAGAATGTCTGGTAAGCCCAAGTTTACATGTTACTACTATAACCCTGTAGCAATATATATTAGATAGCCTATAAGTAATCCAGTAAGAATTTTTCATTAAAATCTCATCGTAAAAATATGTAACCCATAAACTAATTACTTTCTTGCCTAAGTCAGCAAATCTATTAGGTAAGAATTACATCTAACAAAGGAATCGGAATGCTGCCAGCTTTGTCTTCAGTGGATATGCAATAAATGAATACATTCCAAAATAAAGTATATTTTGTAATATCCAGGGGCCCTTTTTCTTAACACAAAAACAATATTTTCCTTTTCTTTATTGCATTTTCCAGGTTAGAAGAAAAACATTTCAGTTCATTGTTTAATACTCAGAAATACTCATCTTTTTACATACTGTAGCTACATCATGTTCCCAAGAAAACATATTCTGAATTTACCCTAATCCTTGTTGCATATTGAAAATAACCCCAGCAATCTGGTAACCATGCTGTCTCACAATCAAAGTTTAGGTTAAAATCCCAGAAAAGGACATAAACCTTTGATTGCCTATGCATGGTCACTCATATAAAATGCCATCATGAAATCATCACCATTAAAAGGTGCTGTACAAAATAAATAAAAAAAAATTGCATCAAACTGTTAACACTACGAAATTATACATCCATCACAATGCAAAAATTCTAACAGTTTCATGACTGAATGTGTGAGTGATTATTTCCTGTACTTGTGAATCATCACAGACTCTGAAATAAAAAGTTTACACTATAAGCAATTACTCACAGTTGTGACAATATTGCCTTTCATCCCTGAGTACCATAATCATGAAAACAGTTTATCTCACATGCAATGTCTCATTATAGCAAAAATATCAGTACTGAGTTGTATATCAGCTGTGTTAACAGAAGCATTTCTGGAAATCATTAAACCATCAGGTTAGAATTTACACATCTTGTGGCAATTAGCCAGTATAGTAAATTATGTTAAAACAAAATTGGTATTAAGTATTTTTTGCATCATTGTATGAATACATATAAAAATAAACTTTGGTTAATTAATCGCATTTACTTTTTATAAATGCAATATAAATGTATAAATTAGAGTCCTTTCCTAGGTCACTGATGATTTTTCTCTCTCTCCTTGCTGGGCAAGCAGCCATTAATGTATCTTGAAGGTCATAGCACACAAGGGGGATATTCTTTTGCAAACTACTTTAAAGCATATTGATTTATAGTAAATGGAAAAGTCCACAGGAAAAAAAGGCCAATGTCTTCTTTTCTAACTGCACAACACACAGTCTAATTTTCTAGCTGTAACTCCTGAGACCTATTTTGTGCTTATCAGCTGTTTGCTTGCAGATGAAGACTCTGGACTTACAACCATCCAAGATAAAACAATTACCATTCATAAGTAGAAGACTGTGTACAGTACATCTGGGAATTTATCGCATCTCGCAGCAAACAGAATCTCCGGACTTTAAAAATCCTGAAAACATTGCCAGATACAGTAAAGTCATATGACTTTAAGTTTTGAAACAATCCTGTCTGTCTTCCTTGGGCAAATTTGAACATAGACATATACTGATTCTTTAAGACTTTTGGCATACACACCACTAGTTGCACTGCAAAAAAGATTAGACTTGAATTTTTCCTTGCCATGCTATGTAACTATTTATGGCAAATGACATACTGTTGCTTTTCACTCTAGTTTGCCTGACAAAGCCCTGTCTGTATGACAGTTAAAAATACTTTAGGAATCTTGAGAATTTACATTCACCAGTCTGTGCATTTTTCTGTTAGAAACTCCTGCTATATAAATAGCAGAGATTACTTTACTGAACTGTACAAAATCATACAGCCTCCACTAATGCCTTCCTTCTAAGACCAACAAGCATTACTAAATTGGTTTCTAGCTCAAAGGAAGCTCCCTTTAAAAATGTCTGTATCATGATTCTTGGCAAGCTTGTAATTAGAAAAATAAAGTGTGCCCACTGTCTGTCCATTTTGACAGGATGATGAAATGCTGAAGTGGTACCAGTTCTTCAGTTTCTTCTTCCAACAACACACATACTGTCATGAGCAAAGACCAACTGCTCCAGCCACCACTCTTCAACAATTTTTCCTTTGAATGCACCCAGAAGTACCTATTCAATTGACTGGTGATATACGCTTTATAATAGATTCATTTCCTTCCTTACTACCACAACTCCCCTTTCCTTCAGGCATTCTGTGTCTTTAAGACTCATGGAAGCTAAAAGCTCTTCTGAAGCAAAAACCAAACAAAGGATATGGACTTCATTTTGCATCTAAGGAAGTGCATTTGAACTACTGCACTTATCTTACAATTTAAAACAGTTTTGTGTGGTTCATATTTTGTTTTTGCTCGACAGACGTTAAAGCTATCAATCAAAGCATTTTAGAGTTTGCAGTACTTGTTCAAGTGGGTTTGGTGCTGTTCCAAGGTATTTAAATTAGTCTTGAGTGGGCTGTTTCATTTTTCTGCATGTTTTACTATTTCTTCTCTGAATATGAAGCTACAGCTATAAATTGATTTCAAGTTTTACAATTTCCATTGTTATTTTTGTGTGCTATTAAGTAGATTAATAAACATTGCTACATCTAATTACTGTGCTTTAGTCATCTTTCAGACTTAGAAAAACAATGTGGGTTTTATCTAGAGCCTATGGTAATTAAACCCAGTGACATTTGGTGATTTCTTCAGTTCTGGGAAGATAAGTACTATTGACAGAAGCTTTAAACTGTTTCCAGCTTCTGTTTCCTCTTGGTATTTTATATTACATGAGTAGTCAACCATCTTTGTCTTTATGATTCTTGGAAGCTGAACTATCTCCTGAGGCTAAAAGCCAAACAAAGTATTTGGATTCCGTTTTGCATCCAGGAAAGTACATCCAAACTACTGCATGTATCTTACAGTTTAAATCAGTTTTGTTGGAGACTTTTGAACTGCCTGCCCCTACTGTATAGCTGACCTTGAAAGTTCCTCCTGGTCTCATCTCCTCTGCTTATTTTACTGAGCAATGACAGATCAAACTGGGTAGGCCTTCTCCTTAGACAGTTAAAGGTTGAGTTAGCCTCCATTTCATACAATGTCTGGTGTGAGTTAACCTTGATGTCATACATTTTCTGGTGCTTATTACGTATTTAAATTGTATTTACAGTCACCTTAATTTTAATACATTTATTTTGCATTTTCTGCCACCTTTTCATTTTGTGTATTTTGTATTTTCATTTTGTATCAAAAGTAACTTGTTCTGGGCCACTAGTCTTGTAGCTTAGTTTGTAATTGTGAGAAAATTGTGAATTATTGCAAGATCTGAATATTGTTTATACATTATACTGCACTTCTATCGCCATAAGTAAAATTACTTGTAAAGGTTAAATGTTTGTATTTGAAGCTGGTCTGAGACTTTATTCTTGTAGTATCACTTACAGTTGTTGGAAATTGTGAACTTCTGTAGGACCAGAGCTTCATGTAGTCATTTATCACTGCATTTCTGCATAAGCAGAGTTACTGGTAAGTCTCTGCTTAGTCTGGTGCCTTATGGTGTAGTATGGATTGTAATAGTGGCAGTATTATAATTTTTGCTGCATGATTTGTACTTAAGTGCTTTTACAGCTGCACAGTTCTTTACATTCCAAATTTGCTGCTAGAATCTTGTATTCTGCTTATTGTTTGCCTGCTTAAAGTTGCATTCCAGTGCCTTTCTGTTTTTCACATTTGCTACTGCTGATTTACTACCATTTTCCCTATTCTTGTGTCTGCTACATTGTTACAGCCCTCCCAGTAAGTACTGCTTTCCCTCCTGCTCCCCACTGGTTGTACACTAATTACAGTTTTTCCATGCCCCCAAGGTAAAAGTTAAAATTTCTAAAGTTCTAAGTTACACAGGGTCATTGATATGTAGGTCAAAGTCATAGGACTAAGTAAACTGTATTTGCTACAGGTTCTGAAGTCATAGAACTCCACTATTGGCTTCATTTGACTGGATTCCTGTCTAGCTCATCTGCTATAATCTGCACAAAGATGCCCCCACCCAGTGTCTTTTATTTAAGGTTTTGAGTAGCATGGAATCCCTGAACTGCGAGACATGAGCTTTTCATCAAAAAGGGAAGAAAAAAGCTGTTCTGAGCTGCAGTCAGAACACCACCACTGTTGGACTCACTCTATAGTGGGTTATCTGCACAAAAGCTTTTTTTCCCTAATAAGAGACCTGTAAAATTCATACAGTCTTAGAAATCCAGGTCTGAGACTCAAATAACCTGTGTGAAATGCAAATAAACACACCCTGAGCTGCAGTTCATCCCTACTCAGATAACTAGGAATTTCCCTATGTCTTAGAGGTAAGTCCACCTAAACATTTTCCTAAACAAACTAAACTAACCAGACACCACTCCAGGGCTGAGGCTGAAAAAGGTCCAATGAGATCAATACAAATTACAAAAAACAATGCAAATACAAGCAAACTCCAGGCAGTTATAGTTACCATCTATTTCTGGGGGCTTTCCTGTAAATTGATTATACATTACCATTTTTATCTCATCTCCTCCTATCCTAATTGTTAGTAATTGAGCCTCATCTTCCTCTAACCTTGGCATATTTAATTCTTCCATAAACATTTCCATTTCTATCTTTTCTTGATTTCCAAGCTTGATGACAACCCTTTCTACTTTCTGTTGCCTGAGTAATTGTGCTAAAAGTTTTTGTGCTCTAGAGTTGTTATCAAAAAAACATCTGCTTAACAGCAGTATTTCTAAACTCATTGAGGTAATCCCTTATTTTCTGTTTAGTATTCTGCATTTGCTCCTCTTCTTGTTTTGTGACATTCCCCCTGTTCTGCAGTACTTTAATATTTGTCAGTCCTTCTAAATAATTATTGTTACTTTGTTTATTTCTGCCCTATTTTTAAACTCCTCTTTAATTTTATCCCACACAGTAGCTACATTTTCAGAAGAAATTTCTATCTTCTCTAATAGCTCCTGAATAATTTCCACTACTCATTCCTTAAATTCCTCTCTTTTCAACAGATAGGTGAGAAAGCGGCAATGTCTCATTTTATTTCATTACCATTTTTTTATTTTAGTTATTATTGGCGCATGAGCTGAAATATTTATTGGGTGCATATCAAGACCTTCAATTAAATGTACATGTTCCTGTGAAATGTAAATTCTGTCTATCCTATCCCAGTTTTTGTATCTTTGGGAATAATATGTAAATTCACTCTGAACTTCTAGTACTGAATTCACATCTTCCATGCCAAATAATTTCATAAATTTCTTCAAAAGTCTACCCTTCTTTGTTATACTTTCCCTTTTGGGCCCCCACAGGCATATCTTCACTGCTGCAAATCAAATTTCATTCCCCACCTTAAGTTGATTATTTCTCCCAGAATTTGCTTAAGCTCCATTATAGCAGTTTTATCCTCTTCTATCACTATTGGAGTAATATAAGTATTGCTGTTTTCCTTTGTCCCAGGTATTCTGCTAAATAACCATATTGAAAACCTTTCTTTATCAAATTCACATATTCAGTTATTTCTAAATATGCCTTCTGTAGCATAGCTATTTGTACTATACATTTTTAATATAGTTCACTACTCTTTTTTGTATTTATCTGTGAGACCATTGACATTTAAAGACATTACAAAAACATCATTGTATTAAAAAGTTATTATTTCCACCTTTTATGTATAACAGCTTTTTGTTAAATGTCTAGTTCCGTCTTTTGTGTTCCATGCATACTCTGGTTGGCAGATTGAACTTTTATACATTGTCATTTGAGCCTATGTCACATCTTATAAAATGTTTTATTTTATTGAAAGCACTAAAGCAAACAACAAACACCCCCCCAAATACCACCCTAAAACCTACTAACTTAATACTAACACACAAAACTATGTACATTTTCAGATATTGAAGTTTTACCCTCCTAATAGGAACAAATGTCCCAAACTGACAGTCACACTTACAAACTGCAGTTAACCTAAAAAAAAGGTTATCCATGCTAAGATGCATGGTGCAGCTTGTGCTTTGACTAAGTGCTGTCTGGTTTTGTATTATCTTTATAGCTCTCGCAGCTGAGAAAACACTTGAGTGCTTTCAGAGAACATTATCTCCTAGCCAATTTCTCTTTTTTCTAGCCAATTTCTTTTTTTATTAGATTGTATCCAATTTATGTTTATCAGATTGTCTCATAGGATCATAGGAGATTACTAGGCTATTGACCTGGAGGTCATTTTAAGCCTAGCCATTTCATTCCAATGTAATACCATAGAAATGCTAGTCAGTACCCAAGATTGCATTTAATGATGATTACCTATGTCCAGGAGGGTTGTGGGTTCTATCCCCTGTAAGAAGTTATGGTGCCCCATCCACTTGTCCAGGTTTCTCTTGAACAGTTTCATAGAGGTGCTCTGTTTCATATGAATTGGTAGCCTGTTCCAAAGACGTGGCAGTCATTGGGAGATAAATCTGTCCCTTCAGCATGTCTAATTTAAGTAGCAGGCCATATTTAGGTCCCTGGAACTGGTAGCCCTAGTCCCATTTGATTTATAGATATGCAGCAAGTTCATTGGGTTAAGGTCTTCGATTGCTCTGTAGGTCAGGCATAAGTCTCCCCTATGAAGTCTATACAATATGGAGTTTAGTGACATGGACTTTAGTCAGTCTGTGTAAGGCACATGCTGTTACCCCTTGATCTCCTTTGATAGAAACCTTTAAAAATCTCTATAACTGCTGTAGGTGCTTAGTACAGTACATGAAAATGGGGCATTATACTAAATTATGGGGCAAATAAGTGCAGAGTATAGGGGGGTTATAACTTCTTTTACTCTCAAGGCGATGCCTTTACTAATCAAGTGTGCTACATAGAAAGCTTTCCTTACTACAGTAGACATATGGTAGTCAAAGTTAAGGTCACAGTTAACATGTGATCCCAGGTCTCTTACCACTTCATAGGTACTTAGGGTATTGTTGTTGATTTGATAGTGTGAGGGGGCACTGTTTGCTGATGCATTTTTTTGTATTCAGTTTGAGACTGTGACTAATACACCAGTTGTTGGTCTGCATGAGACCCTCTTGGAGTATACTGACATAATTTGGGGAGTCAGTGACTGCATCTAGTTAGTCATCTGCAAACCTGGTCAGCCACAAGCTCTTAGTTTTGACCTGAACTTCTGAGCAGTATATACCAAACACAATGGGGCCCATACTGACCCCTGTGGCACCCCACTGGTAACAGGTCTGCTGGTTGATGTGGAGTCGCCCACTTGGATAGTGTGTGCCTGGTTTGTGAGCCACTTGGCACCCCATCTTACAATGAAGGTCTTTACATTTAGTGTGCTAAGTTTATCTGTAAGGCCTAAATGTGGGATTGTGTCAAAAGCCTTTGCCAGGTTGAGGTATGCTGTGTGCACAGATTTGCCCTTGTCAGTGGCCTTGGTCACATTTTCAAAGATATCCACCAGATTTAAAAGGCAGGATCTACTCTTTGTGAAGCCAGGTTGGGTAGAATATAGGGTTTGGAGGTCATCTATGTCTTTATTTATGAGGACCATAATGATACGTTCCATGGCCTTTCAGATGAGATTTGTCAGGCTTAAAGGTTTGTAATTCCCCAGGTCTGTTGTTAGGCCACCGTTGCAAGGAGAATAACTGTTGCTGTTCTCCATTCTGCAGGAACAAAGCCTATGGTTAGGCTGTGATTGAAAAGAGTAATTAGTGCTGATGCTAGTTCATGTTTTAGCCTGTTTACAAAACAGCCTGGCATGTCATCTGGTTCCATAGAGGCTGTGTTTTTTTGCCTTGGACAAGGCATTGAGGATGTACTCTTCTAATATGTAGGGTGGGGGGGGTTGGGGGAAGGTTTCTTGTAAGTTAGGTGGGGATAAGGAAGTGAAATTTTCACCAGACTTCTCCACTAGCAGGTTTGCTATCCTGTGGGGGTCAGTGTGTGTGATACTGTTGTCCACTAGTTCTGCACATGCTTGGGTCCTACCATTTAGGTTACTTACATACATAGTTGTAAAAGGCCTTATGGTTATCCTTGGCTGTACTTGCTAAGTTTCTCTCAAAGGAGCTCTTGGAGGATTTGACAAGGTGTCTTATTTGTCTGTTGAGGCTAAAGAGGGTGCTTTTCCATTGTTGGGGCCTTACCTTTATATTCTTGGACAGCAAAGTTTTGCATTTATTGTAAAGTTTGTTGATGCTGGATGTCCACCATGGAATCTTGTTTTCAGTTAGGGCTCTGTCTTTCATTCTTTCTGGTACAGTTGAGTTTATAAATTTGTGCAAGTGATTGTACAGGGCTTTAGTGTAAGGTTTAGTGTGGTTACCACTTACAGCTTGGGGTGGGGCTTGGAATGCATTTATAACTTCACCTAGGAGGGTATAGTTTGCCTTGGTGAAGTTTTTTAGTCTGATTTCACTCTTTGTGAGTTGTGGTGTTAGTGCCAGCTCGAAGGTGACTGATTTATAGTCAGTTTTAAATAACGAGGGTCTGACAGCTGCAGCAGTGTATCTGTTTGACATGTTGGTGAGGACCAGATCCAGAATGTTTGTTCCCCTTGTTGGGATATGGACAATTTTTTCCAGGGCATTTGAATTAATAAAGTCAAGGAACCTTTGTGCTAGCTAGTTAGGGCTAGTGTAGATTTCCCAGTTGATGGTGGGATAATTGTAATCTCCCATAACCAGTGTGTTGGATAAAAATTGGATTGTCTCCAGTTTTATCAAGTAGGCTTTGTGGGTGTCGTGAGCCATGGAGGGGGATCTCTAACTGGCTGTGACTTGAATGGGATCTTACCCACTGTAACCTGGATCTGGAATAACTCCATGGAGATGTCCAGTCTAACTAGACATGAGGTGAATGTATCTCTATTATAGATTGAAACATCAACTCCTTTGATTTTCACATATTCATTTTGTGATCTAAAGGTGTGGAAAGCATTGAGGCCTTCAAGGCCAGGGTGCTTTCTGAGACCTTGAACCAGGTTTCTTTGACTATATAGATATCTACATATTCTAGTGATATAAGTGCTTCCAGGGAGACATGATGACCAGATACAGAATTGCTACTAAGAATACATTTATTTGCTGGAAAAAAGTCTTAAAATATTCAATATTCTTTTTCACTTACTCACTTTCTCTTAAAACTTGTTACTAGATCAAGCTAAGGACCTTAATTCAGTCATTCCCCATGCAAGAATGAGAAAACACACATTAATTTTTCTTTTGTCATGGTCTTTTAACTAGACTTTTTTTGCATTGGAGTGCTTGCATTTCTCTACATTTCTTAAAATTAACAAGGAGAAAGAGAGAAAAAGGGAGAAAGATAAAAAAAAAACAGGAACACCTAATTGCAATAGTATCCCCATTACACTTAAAAACAAGTGAGTAATCTTTATAGTATGCAAAGAAAATCATACACTATATAAAAAAAGTACTATTAAGAAAGAAATTTGTTTTATTTACAGTTAACATTTTCCCTCCTCTTCACCTCCCCTAAGTATTTTTCTGAACATTAATGACATGAACTAGGGCATATACTTTGGGGTCTTCCACAAGTCCAATAGAGTCCAAAAATGTCAAATATTTCCAGATTTTCTTGTTCTGTCATATTTTACAAATATAATTATTGCTTTGTAATCCCACATTTGTTATTTTCCAAGTTACTGGTTTTATTCCTGTTCTTTTTCATCATCCAAATCCTGTCTCTGCTTCATTTCTAACATACTCTTTATTCTTCTAGTCAACTCTCATGCTCCCTTCCTTCTCTACAGCATTTTCTATTGAAACATTGGAAAAGATTTCACTGGCACAATCTCTGTTGTCTTTCTCTTTCGTCTTTATTACCAAAAGAAAAAAAGCAGAATCCCTTTCTGTTTCACAGCTCACTTTTTGTTGGACAAACTTTTGTATTTCCTCCTTAGCACGTACTTCATCAAAAATCCCTCCAGGGAAGAATATTTTGAAGATAGCTGGGTACAGCAGTTTGAATCTCATACCTGCTTCTAGACATTCCCTGAATAGTGGAATAAATTTAGTCGTCTTCTGCCTGGTGTACAAAGAGTAATCTTTCTACACAAACACTCTGCTGTTTCCCACATTTAGTACATTGTCCTTCAGACCAAATTTTTGTCAGAATCAACTCCTTCTACTAGTAGGGCTGCATCTTTAGTATTAAAGGTCTAGGCTGTATTCTCATAGCCAGGTTTGGAGAATACACACCGTGTGCCCTTTCAGTTAACAACTCCTGCTGTGGAATACCAGTCCAGTTGCTTATTTGTGCTTTCAGAAAAGTAATACAGTTGGTTCCTTCCACCTTCTCTGGTACAGCTAGAAATCTCAAGTTTTCCTTACTACATGCTCTGTCCTCTAATTCTATTATTTTTGAAACATCTTTTCTTGAGCAGTCTCATATTCAGCCAGCCTTTTCTTCATTTTGACCTCTGATTTTTGCAGTTCTATCACCTCATCCGAATATCTGTTTAAAGCTTCTTCCATTTTTCCATTATTTTGTTGTTTGATATACTCCATCACTGTTTTGTTTATTTTAACCAGGTCTGTGTGCAGTTGTCTTATGCTTTCCTCTGGGCTACTGGAAGTCATGTCTGGAGCTTACACTGCTTTTTTTGCTGAACAACTGCAGTACTTTTCTAAGTCAGTATTTTTTCATCACCTTTTGTAGCTGATTTTTCCTTCAGGGCCCCTGTATTTCTTTTTTCCTGGCATCAAGGCAGTGCACTTACTAGCCAGTTACTGAAATGTATCCAGAAACACAAAAGTTCATTGGTCTTCTCTGCTGAGTTTCTGTTTTCACACTGGGAGAAATAAAATTAAGCTGATACTCAATGTGCAGCCATCTTGGATCTTGTTCTTATTAATATGGGGGGGGTGGGCATCTTGCACCATCCATGGTATATCTTTGTCACTTGTTAGTCTGACTAAAACCATCTCCTTTGAAACAAAATTTAAACCAGAGGCCCCTTCCACCCAATGTACCTTTAGAAATTTCTGTAGGACAAGCTACCTACTCATGTTACATTGACAAGCTTCAAATTCATACCAACCCAGTTAGTTTCACCGAATACACATAAATGTGCACCACCACACTACACCTGCATATAAACAGCTGCATAGATGCAGCTGTACCCTGTAGGAACAAGTACAGAGCAAACCCCAGAAAGGAACCCCTGTGGTGGAACCATAATATCAGCAAGCTTTACAATAGAAGTAATTCCTAGAATGATAGAACCCTCATCATTGAAATAAACAAAAAATCAGGAACTTAATAAAATCCACCAAAACCAAGTGTGAGGCTAAAATAGCCATCCAAGCCAAATACAATCATAAGGCCTTTACTAGTTATGCTTGTAATCTCAGAAGCACAATGCAGCAGTCTTCTGAACTGGTTGTGAATGGTGCTAATTACACTGAGGCTGAAGATATTGCAAACCTACTGGCTGATAAATGTAGCTCAAACTTTACGCCTTTCTCCCCCTGACTATCATAGGTTCATAGGTTCATAGGTTCATACTAGGCTATCTGCCCAAGGGCATTTATAAGCCTAGCCCATAGTTATGTGGCTTTCGCCACCCCTTTAGTTTGAATAAAAACTATGCCTATCATTTTTCTGTGCCTCTGTCAAGCAGTGACACTGAAGTAATCCCTGGGGTATATCTGCGATCTCCCATCCATTGGTCAAGATTCCTCTTGAACAAGGCCAGCGAGGTGCTCTGCCTCACATGTACCGGGATTTTGTTCCACAGCATAGGGAGTCTCTGGGTGATGAATCTGTCCCTCCAGCACGTTCTATTTATAACCGTGTCAAGGTTTAAGTCTCCGCCCTTGTGGTTCTGAGGGATCTAGATTTTTGAGGTGAAGCATATTCATCAAATCTGGGTTTGACATGGCCTTATATGTCAGGCACAGGTCACCTCTGAGCAAGCGGTATGAGACTGAATAAAGCTGGAGTTCTTTCAGTCGGGCAGCATAAGACATATTTTGAGACCCTTTATCCTTTTGGTGAGGAACTTTTGGGGCCTTTCAAGCTGCATCAGGTGTCTGGTCAGATACATTCGAACGGGCATTGTACTCAATCATAGGTCTAATGAGTGATGAGTACAGGGGACGATGACCTCCCTTGATCTAGATGTGAATCCCTTCATGATCAGGTGGGCGATATAGAAGGTTTTCCTAACTACTTTAGCAACATGAGTGTCAAGCGAAGACTACTGTCAACTTGGGTCCCCAGATCCCTGATGACTTTTCTGTGCTCAGTGGATTGTCACCTATATGGTAGCTAGGGGTAACCTTGTTTTTCCCGAAGGGTATGACTATGCATTTTTGGCGTTTAACTTCAGGCCATGGCTCTGGCACCAGTTATCCGTTTCTGTGAGGCCCTTCTGGAGGATATCTGTGTCAGATGTGTTTTCGACTATGGCCCAGTTTGCAGTCATCTGCAAACTTTGTCAGCCATAACCCTCCTGTGTTTGCTTGTACTTCAGAAAAGTAGATGCCGAACAAGAGTGGACCCAGGACTGAGCCCTGTGGGACACCACTTGTGACAGGCTTTGAGTCTGACATGGCTCCAGCAACTCTGACCCTGTGGGTTCTGTCGCTTAGCCAGTTTGCAACCCATCTTGTGATGTATGGGTTTACATTCAAGCTGATGAGTTTTTCGATGATACCTGAGTGGGGTATTGTGTCAAGGCCTTTGCCAGGTCGAGGTAGGCTGTATGGACTGCCTTTCCTCATCAATGGCCTTGGTGACTGTCTCGAAAAAGTCAACCAAGTTTAAGAGGCAGGATCTGCCTTTGACAAAGCCAAACTGGGTTGGATCCAAAGTCTGCAAGTTCCCTATGTCTTTATTTGTGAGTTCCATTATGATCCTCTCCATGGCTTTGCAGATAAGGCTTGTCAAGCTAATGGGCGGTAATTTCCAGGGTCTGTGGAGGCACCGCCTTATGAAGTGGGACCACAGTCGCCGGCGCCACTCCTTGGGTACATATCCTGAGGTGAGGCTAAGATTAAACAGCTGTCCTAACTGTGGGTTTAATTCCTCGTTGAGTTCATGAAGCACACAGCCGGGGACACCATCCGTCCCATGGATGCTGTGTTTTTGCCTTAGTGAGGGCAGTTCTCACCTGGGCGTTGGAGATGTTTGGGGGCTACAATCCTCTGGAATAGATATCTCTCCTTTTGGGGAGAAGTTTGCACTGAACCTGTCAGCCAGTATGTTAGCAATGTGTGTAGGTTCAGTAATTTTCACATCATTTTGAACTAATTCTGAGCATATCTGGGAGTTTCCTCCTAGGTTTCTAACATAGCTAAAGAAGGCCTTATGATTGTCTTTAGAGTCCTTGGTGATTTTTCTCTCAAAATTTGCCTTGGATGATTTTATGAGAGCTCTTAGTTTTTACTTATAATGATCAAAGATGTCTTACCTTTCAAGGATTTTGCTCTATCTTGTAGTAGCTTCCTCCTTTTGTTGTAGAGCTTGTTTATGGCTGGGGTCCACCAGACTGGACGCTTGCCTTTGGTACAGAGAGTCTTAGTTTTGTTTGGGATTGCCTGATCCATGCAGTCCTGTAGGTGCTGGTAGAAGGCATTTGTAAGTGATTCAGCGGTTTGAGTAATGTTTACCACTGGCTCAGGGGCCTTAAAGGAGACCACACTAGTTTTAAAAGTGTGAAATCGGCTTTTGAGAAGTTTTTCACTGTGGTCTTTTGTTTCAGGTGGGGGCGGGATGAGGACCTCCAGCGAGATTAGTTTATGATCTGATCTCACCAGTGAGGGGTATACTTCCGGTGTTGAACATTTTGATCCCATGTTCGTGATGATGAGATCAAGTATGTTTTCACCTCTTGTGGTGACTAGTTGTTCCATGGCATTTGAGTTTATGAACTCCAGGAATCTTTGGGTTAGAGTGTTCGGGCTTGAGTAGTGTTCCCAGTCTATATTAGGGTAGTTGAAGTCACCTAGTATGATGGTGTTTGGAGATACATTTATCCCCTCCAATGTTTTCAGGAAGGCCATGTGAGGTTCCTGAGTTTGAGAGGGTGGCCTGTAACATGCTACAAATTGCAGAGCAGTCTTGCCTATGGTTAATTGCACCTGGATGGTCTCCGATGCATCGTGCGTTGCCACCAACCTTGAGGTGTGGGTGTCCTTTATGAATATGGACACCCCCCCTCCTTTCTTGGTGTTGTCCGGATTTTGGGGCCGGAACGTATGATATGAGGTGAAACCTGTTAGTGCTGGGGTGCTCTCAGGAGCCTTGAACCAGGTTTCTGTCACAGCACAGACATCGATGTTCTCCATATTGAGAAGGGCCTCGAGTGCGTGCATCTTGAGATTGAGACTTCTGGCATTGAGCAGCATTACCCTTAGTTTTTTTCCTTTTTGGTGTTCTAGGGTGGTAGGTTTAGAATTTGAGCCTTGCCTAAAAAAGGCACTATGGGGGTGGCAAGATATATCTGAAAATTAATCCTAGTTATTCTTACTACGGATAATATATAATAATCGAACATGGGATGGTAAAGGCTAATCTAACACCAAATAGGATAGGTTAATTTAAGCAGCAAAAGGGAAATTGGCTAGGCTTAAAATGTCTCACAAAGGCAGCTACCTAGTTCTTTACCATGAACTCAAGAGCTATAAATTTGCTGCCAGAGAAGATAATGTAGTAGATTGTTTTATTTGCAGGGTTGGTCTGTCATCTGTAAAGATATGTCTGCTGTCCTTCTGAAATAAAGTCCTTGAGGCATAAATTATGTTCTGACAATAAACTTTATTCAGAACAGGATTTAGCAGCTTACTGAGATTACACAAAAATAAATCCAAAATGACAGACTACAAATACTAACTTAAATACATAAAATACAAATCTCAGCAGTTTCTCAGCTGACATGGCTCATTCTGGAATAGTCTTTCCAGTTCAACTCATGACGTTTTGCTGACAATTTTTCTATGCAATAATCCTTTCTTTCATTATTTAAATGACAGTTCAGAATGTCACACCACTAGAAAGTTCTTGCTTGTGACAATTACCTTTCACATTCCCTTGTTTAGTAATCTTTCATGCACGTCTGTATTCTGTTCATACAAAGCAAGGTCATAGTATAATGGTAAACTGTTCTGCATAATGTTTCACACTGCAGCTTTTTCAGACAAAGAAGAACTACGTTTTCTTGTCCAGAGTTGCAATAATCAGTTGTAGCATGAAGTCTGAAATAATTTTACAGAACATAAATAATCTGTCTGTCCTGGTTTGTATGTAAAATAATTCAACTTGAAGAAATTAAATCTGACATGTACTTTAGCACTATCCTCTTAACTGTTCCCACCTCATATGTTATAAGAGGCCCTCCCCTTCATATGTTCATAGATATGTACTAGGCTATTGGCCCTAGGGCCTATATAAGCCTAGCCAAAAAGGTACCCTGGCTTTTGCCACCTAAGAAAATTATTTTCTTGTGCCCCTGTCGAGCAGAGCCACAGAAGTGATCCACAGGGTGAACTTCCTATCTCTCATCCAATCAAGATTTTTCTTGAAGAGTGCTAATGAGGAGCTTTGTTTGATATAGATAGGTAGTTTGTTCCAGAGTACGGGAAGTCTCTGGGACAGGAATCTATCCCTCCAGCATGTTCTGTTTATTGTAGTGACAAGGTTTAGGTCCCTAGAGCATGTAGCTCGGAGGGATTGGGATTTCCTTAAGTGGAGTATGTCCAACAGCTCTGGGTTTGACATAGCTTTTTATGTTAGGCAGAGATTGCCTCTAAGTAGGTGATATGTGATGGAGTAAAGCCGGAGTTTTTGAGATGGTCTGCGTAGGGCATCTGCTTGAGGCTGGTAATCCTCTTTGTGTGATATTTCTGCAGCCTTTCCAGTTGTTGTAGATGTCTTGTGAGGTACATACCAAAATGGACACTGTATTTTATAATTGGTCTAATGAGTGATGAGTAGACCTTTTTTTTCCTGGATGAGAAACCTTTTGTGATGAGGTGTGCCACATAGAAGGATTTCCTGACTACTATTGTGATGTGATTATCAAAGGAGAGACTAATGTCCACCTGTGTCCCAAGGTCTCTTATCACACTTTCAGTGTTAAGTAGACTACTGCCTACATGGTAGTTCATGGGTACAGAGTTTTTACCAAAAGGGATGACACTGCACTTTTTGGCATTGAGCTTGAGGCCATGGCTTTGACACAAGGCATCTGTCTCAGTGAGGCCCTTTTGTAGGAAGTCCACATCTTTAGGAGTTTTTATTATGGCTCCTAGTTTGCAGTCATCTGTGAACTTCATTAGCCAAAGACCTTCTCTGTTAGCCTGTACTTCAGAGAAGTAGATACCAAACAGGAGAGGACCCAGGACTGAACCCTGTGGTACTCCACTTGTCACTGGTCTGAAGTTGGATTTGGAGTCTGCTACTTTCACAGTGTGGGTTCTGTCAGTGAGCCAGTTGGCAACCCATCTTGTGACTTAGGGATTTATACCTAGTTTAGTGAGTTTATCTATAATTCCAGAGCAGAGGATGGTGTCAAAAGCCTTAGTGAGATCTAGATAGGCTGTGTGAACCACCTTACCCTCATCTAAGACTTTGGTAACTGCTTCAAAGAAGTCTATCAGGTTTAGGAGACATGATCTGCCTTTTACAAACCTGAACTGGGTGGGGTCCAGAGTTTGGAGATTACCAATGTCATTGTTTATAAGTTCCATGATGATACGTTCCATAGCCTTGCAGACCAGGCTCATCAGGCTAATGGGGTGCTAGTTCCCGGGATCCATGTTGGCTCCCACTTTGTGAAGTGGGATAACCGTCACTGTGCACCATTCGGTGGGCACAAAGCCTGAGGTGAGGCTATGATTGAACATGGTACTTAGGTGGGGTGCCGGTTCATTCTGTAGTTCATGTAGAATGCAGCCTGGGATGTTGTAAGGTCCCATGGATGCTGTGTTCTTGGCCTTGGAGAGTGTGGTTTTTACCTGTGCAGCTGTGATTACAGGAACTTTGCATTCTTCTGGTATAGAGATGGGCCCTTTGGGTGGTGAAAGGGAGGGTAAAGTTAGCACTGAACCTATCTGCCAGGATGGTGGCAATATCAGTTGGTTCTGTATATTTAGTGCCATTGTGCTGTAACTCAGAGTAGATCTGAGTGTTGCCATTGAGATTCTTGACATAGCTATAGAATGCTTTGCGGTTGGCTTTAGAATCAGTGGCAATTTTGTTTTCGTAACTTTTGCTTTGGAGGATTTTATGAGGGATCTCAGCTTCTTACTGAGGCTGACCAGGGAGTTCCTCCAATCATGGGATTTTACTCTTTTTTGCAACAGTTTCTTTCTTCTGTTGTAGAGTTTGTTTATGGCAGGGGACCACCAGATTGGTTTCTTTTTTTTTGAGGATAGCATCTTGGTTCTGTTAGGGAATGCACAATCCATGCACTCATGTAAGTGCTTATAAAGTGCATTTGTGTAGGATTCAGCAGTCGTACCTCTATTGTCCATCTGCATGAATGTTATGAGGTTTGCCACTTCTGTCTTAAGAAGCGTGAAGTTGGCTTTGGAGAAAGTTTTAATGGTGGTTTCCCTAATGGGGCTGGGATGTGGATATCTAGGGTGATTAGCTTGTGGTCGGATCTGACCAACGAGGAGTTGACCTCTGGTGTGGAACACCAGTTGTCCATGTTGGTAATGACCAGGTCTAGGATATTGCTGCCCCTGGTGGGGGTGTGGATAAGTTGATTCAAGGCTTTGGAATTTATGAATTCCATAAAATGTTGAGCAAAAGAGTTGGTACATGAGTAGTTTTCCCAGTTAATGGTGGGGTAGTTGAAATTGACTATTATTAGGGTGTTAGGTTGTGCCCTAATATTTTCCAGTGTATCAAGAAATGAGGAGTGGGAATCCTGGGGCAAGGTGGGGGATCTGTAGCAAGCTGCAGCTTGGATTGCATTCTTGCCCAAAGTTAGTTCCACTTGGATAATCTCGGATGCATTATGCTGAGCAACTAGCCTGGAGGTGTGGATATCCTTAATGAATATGGACACATCTCCGCCTTTAGTGTTTTGGTCCAGGTTAGGTGGCCAAAAGGTGTGGTATGAATTATAGCCTGGTAATGCAGGGGTGCTCTCTGGAGCCTTGAACCAGGTCTCTGTCACTGCACAGATGTCGATGTTCTCCATTTTAAGGAGTGCCTCAAATGAGTGCATTTTGAGGTTTAGACTTTTAGCATTGAGTAGCATTACCCTCAGATTTTGCTTGCTTGTACCTGTTACGGTGATGAATTTGTCATTTGAACCTTGCCTAAAAAAGGCACTATAGGGGTGGCAAGAACCTTAGACAGTATCCGGAATCCCAAGGGCAACAGGTGCAGGCCATCTCTGGCAAAGCATTGTGGTCTGTCGATCATGTCGATCATGTCATCTAAGGCAGACAGATAATGGATCCCCTTAGAATGCCACCAGAAGCTTAGCCAATTGTTGAAGTAAATCATTTTGTCCTTGTACTGTGGTATAATTCTGGGTGATGGCAGGATGCTACTCTGGGCTAGGGTCATACCTGCCTGGGCTACAAGATCGGAGAGCTCCTCCATGTGTCTTTTCATGTAGTCCAGTGAAGTATGTCTCAGGTCATTCACGTCAGCATGGACAATGACAGAGTCATATTTGCACATGTTGTGGAGTGACCTGTGTGCATGCACTATGTGATAGATCCTGGCACCCGACAGGCAGCTGACAGTAACTTTCTCCTTGTTTAGCCTGGTGAGTGGAACATCAGTGTGCCTGACTATACAGTCACCTATGACTAGAGTGTTGGGTACATTGTTATGCCTTATGGGCTGTGGTTGTGGGCTATGTGTCATTTGGGTTGTGTTGGGGGTGGATGTTGCTTGCGTTTCTGCTTTGGAGATCCCTGTTGCTTTGGCATAGTTTTATTGAGAGCCTCCATGAATGTAGGTGTGTGTTTTGTGTTTCTATGTGCGTGCTTTTGTGGTGTAAGGTTTTGAGGGATTATGTGATGAGTGTGATATGGTGCAAGTGTTTACCCTCTCCTCTTGACTGTCTGGTCGAGTCTTGGGTGAAGAGAGCTTTGCTTCCAGTTTGGCTGTATAAGTGCATCTCTCACAGGTTGTAGTGTTTGTTGGTAGGAGGAGAGGGTTGTCTGTGTACATGAGGCAATTGCTACATTGCCCCAAGATGCCCAGATTCATCAGGTAGACAGGAGAAAACACTGGGAGCTGACCCTTAGACATACCTGGATAGGTGCTTATTTATTAAGTACTAAAAACTGTTTTCCTCTAGACAAGTGAGGAAAGTTGAGTGCTGTAGTAATTTGTAGCTTATTTAGTGCTTACAACGAGTTCTGAACATGTGCTAAGCTCAAAGAAACAAATTTGATTGCTAAAACTAAAAAAACAGGCTAATTCTAAGGGAAAATTTGAAGAGCAGACTTTATGGTGCCGGGAATAATTTAATCCTAGCTAAGTGGCGATGCATAAGTGTTTTTAGATAAGCTACCTAGTGCTTACCACTGCCACTGATAGGCTGGAAGGCTTCCCTCCAACACAGAAAGGCTTGGGGGCTCAGAAACTTACAAACAGTCCTGGCTACAGCAAATCTGTATCTGGACTAGACCACTTACAGGAAAGGCAGGAAACAAGCTTAATTTTTTTTGTAAAGTGGAAAGGGAGAAAGGAGGAACAGAAGATAATTCAAGGTTAAGAAACTAAGTGGGTTGGCCTTCTCAAATGTTCTCCCTGTATTAGGTAGAATGAGGTAATAACACTAGACTGGGAGGAGTGTCCCAGGTCAAATTTACAGTAGGGGTGGGCAACTGCAAAGCCACCAAGTATAATAACAGGCTACCAATAGGGAGGGAGGATGGGAAACAAAAATCAGAACAAACAAACCCAAACAGATGCTTAACAAATGTAGAAAAATTCCAGTTAATACCTCACACACTTGAAAGAACTAATGAGGTGCTTACTCCAAGCCGTAGTCCAGGTAACCCCAATCAGCTAATGACCATAAACACTTCCCTCTCACTGAAATGCAAGAATGGCTTTGGCTAAACTAAGATGGCCTGGAACATGTACTCAGACACACAGCCTCTACAAACAAACAACTAGGCCCAAAACACAAGCCTGATGGACAATGCTACAACTACCCACACTACTTAAGTAGGAAAAAAAACTACAGAAATGTTTATCACAGCAGAAAAGCAGCAGTGAGCCTTTAAATGAAAGTTTTAAACAGATAAAGGAGCAAGAAGACTCTAGAGAATGCTTTTAACTGAAAACAAATAAGTTATATAATACACTCCTTGGCAGGAAATCAGAACAAACAAACCCAAACAGATGCTTAACAAATGTAGGAAATATCCAGTTAATATCTCACACACAGTGAAACTAGCTAGAAAAGTTTGCAGCAGACAATAAAGTTGCTATAAATAACTCGTAAAAATAAGCAAAAAATAAGATACTTAATGTTATATCTCACAGATCAGATATTGCTCAGTGCCCTTCCTCCGATTAGCTCAGTGTGAAGTGTCAGAAACACTCACAAGTTAACTTCTTAAGTAACAGAAAGTTGAAACCTGAAACAACTTTAAAAAAAGCTTGAAAGAACCAGTGAGGTGCTTACTCCAAGCCATAGTCTAGGTAACCCCAATCAGCCAATGACCATAAACACTTCCCTCTCACTGAAATGCAAGAATGGCTTTGGCTAAACTAAGATGGCCTGGAACATGTGCTCAGACACACAGCCTCTACAAACAAACAACTAGGCCCAAAACACAAGCCTGAATATGGACAATGCTACAACTACCCACTCTAGTTAGGTAGAAAAAAAACTGCAGCAATGTTTATCACAGCAGAAAAGCAGCAGTGAGCCTTTAAATGAAAGTTTTAAACAGATAAAGGAGCAAGGATACTCTAGAGAATGCTTTTAACTGCAAACAAATAAGTTATATGATACACTCCTTGGCAGGAAATCAGAACAAACAAACCCAAACAGATGGTTAACAAATGTAGAAAATTTCCAGTTAATACCTCACACACAGTGAAACTAGCTAGAAAAGTATGCAGCAGACAATAAAAGTGCTATATTGTGGAATGGGCCCTAGGAGGATTTGGTAACTCATAAAATAAGCAAAAAACAGGATACTTAATGTTATATATCACAGATCAGAGTTTGCTCAGTGCCCTTCCTCCGATTAGCTCAGTGTGAAATTGCAGAAATACTCACAAGTTAACTTCTTAAGTAACAGAAAGTTAGACAAACTTAGTCATAACAGACCTGGGTACTTATCTGGACAATTCTTTCTTATTCAGTCATTACATTTCCACCATTGTCAAGAAATCCTTTTATCTTACCCAGTTAATTTTCAAGGGAATATCCTCGAGATCCAAATAAGCTATTCTGCTGCTTATTCTTCCTTTATCAGACCCATCATCAAATACAGTGCCCCTTTAGTATGTACAAATCCAATTGTACTGCTCAACTGGAAAGGCCCCAAAGATTTCTAACTAAGAAACTTAAAGGCCTTAAAATACTTCAACTGAACTGAGAGGTTAGGATAACTCTCCTTATACCCAATAGTCCACCAGCTGTTCTGAGAGGACCTTTGACTTGATTTACAAGCCATTAAAGATTTGGTCTTAAGTATATAATAAAAAGTTATGTTTTCACCATAACAGTCCATCTTTGTTGTCCATTTTCATTCTTCCTGAACTGATGGGGTTCAGATCCAAGACTCAGATATGACTTGGCCACTTCTACAAGATCAAAAAATCATACAACTCTTGAGCTCCTCCCTTTACCCATAATGTCCTGCCAACCTAATTTATCTCAGATTGAGTTTACTATCACCAGCAGAAGCTGGGACTCAAACAAGGAACAGGGTTTCTTATACAACTCTTATATCTCTCCTGAAGGCAAAAAGAAAGGGTAGTTGGGAGGAGAGTTGAGGAAGATTGAAAATGGACAACACAGATGGAATGTTATGGTGAGTACATCACTTTTTAATCTGATGCTATCATTTTCATTAATTCCTCAACTGATGAGACAGAGTCCCCAGCTACTGTAACCCTGGGAGGCCCCAAGGAAGGATATTCCAGAGCACTACTGAGCCAAATGCCACTCTTTTCTTAGAAATCAAATCCAATTTGTAATGAGCAACAAAAATGCGGAGATTAGCCCAAGTTGCAGCTGTACAGATATCATATAAAGATGCTCTGAACCAAAAGCTGAAGAAACTGCCAGTAGGTTTTGGTAAAGATAAACCCAATTTACCATATACAAAGTTAAAACAATCAGTCAACCATCTGGCCAATGTAAATTTGGACATTGGATTGCCTAATCTGGTAGGAGAAGATGAAACAAATAAGTGGTCACATTTCCTAAAGTCTTTGGTTGTATGAAGGTAAAAAATAAGTTGTTTATGTAACATGTACTCTCCTTTGTTTGAAAAATTTGGAAAGAAAACTGCAGAATTATTGACCTGGTTAACATTCAACTCAGAAACTACCTTAGGCAAAAAAGACAGAATAGTTTGTAATGACACCCTGTCTCTTTTGTTGTTGTTTTAAAGAAGAAAGACCTTTATTAAATTATCACATATGACATAGGCAATCATACATTTATATAAACGAAAACAAACCATATCGACATAATTTTAGTTGCAAACATTATACATCACAAACCATGTTGACATAATTGTAGTTGCAAACATTATACATCACAAACCATGTTGACATAATTGTAGTTGCAAACATTATACATCACTTACAATCTATCCAGTCATTCTTAGTCAAACATTGAAATCCTGCCTTCTTTTAAACTTTGTTCCTCTTCTGCATGTATTGTTCCAACAATTCACATTTTTCCAATGTAATTTGGTCTTACCCTTTTCTAAAGATCCCAATTCCAGCTGTTTTATCTATAGTAAAGTTGGTTTCAACTTTGATTTCTTTTTTCTAGCAATTGCTTTTTTGGCAGCCACCATAATTAGACTCAGCAAGGCATACTATGTCTAAGCAAATCTGATTCTGAATATGTCTATTATTTCTTAAGTATTTTGTTATATTGCTCTAAATTAAGCACAAGTATAAACTGATAATATCATTTTTAAGTGAAATGGTCAGTTAGTGTTTGATATTGAGGCTTTGCCTCAAGATTTTAGTGACTGCTTTCTTCAGTGAATTCTGTGACACCATCTCCTTTGCTATTTAATTTAGAATGTCCTCCTCTATGATCCCTGCCCTAGAATGCAGCAAGATTTGGTTATTTCAGCATTTGCAGATAGCAAACCAAAAAGCACGAGTTCAGATAATATTTTTGATGTAACAATTGGATTTTCTTTTTTACAGAGACTAAGCCAGATAACATTTTTGGTATAACATTTGGTTTGTCTTGTCAAATAAAATAAGGACATTACCATAAATTGATGTGCTGTCAGCACAATTAGTTTAATTTTGGAGCTGAGGCATACAGAAAGAAATGTATAACATGATCATTGTCATCCATGTTTGTCACCTGTTTTGATTCAGTACCATTCCCCTACCTTCTTCGACAGTCATGTCTGAATGTCACAAGTCTTCTCTCATGCAGTCCTTCTAATAGCATGCTGGGATATCTTAACTGAACATTCTACTTCATAATATATGACTATATATTTTATCTTAATATTTAGTAACATTTTGATTTTTCGTAATTGCATTACTTTATGTTTAGAAAGCACATAGACTATATTTCCGATTAGACATCAGACTAGGCATTTTATACTAAAATCATGAACCAGCCTACAGTAGTAAACTAGTATTTTAATTGGTCTTTAATTGGTCAATCATATTTAGAATGTTTTAATTTTTCAGGATGTAGTCATATAACAATGTTTGTATTTGCAACATTGAAAGTAGGTGACAGTCCTTCATCAGCCTCACTAGACATGCTGGCATCAGCAATGCCTTACTTTTGAATTACATCTTTTGGAAGAC